>NC_138787.1:39749850-39909850 GCF_965178545.1 Coloeus monedula
CTTTCAAAGGTGACCTGTTTTCCCAGAAGTTTCAGCAGAACACCCATTTATAAAATGCTCAGGAACACAGTAATTCCACAGGTTTGGGGTGGCAGCACCCTGGGCTGCCAGCAGGACCCCCAGCTCCCGACCTCCACGCTGCTTATACCGAGCCTTACAAAGGCAAACAAATTGAAACCAGCTCCGAGGGTTACTGGGGGAACTTCAATGCACTGCTTTCAAATTTCCCTGTAAATAAAAATACATGTGAAGGAGAGGAGCTGGGAGGCCCTGGGTGTATCCCCTGAGCATGGTTCAGAGCCCCCAACATCCTGCTCTGCTTTTATAAATTAGAAATCTTGTCATCTGATCATAGAGACCAAGAAAATTGTGGCAAACTTTATCTGCTAAGTGAACCTTAATAACCTCAACTTTAACTTCAAGAAAATTACACTTGGAAACATTTCATAGTCTTGCAGGTTGCAGGAGACATAAAATTCTTTCTTTTCTCCCACCTCTCCAGGAGTTATTAACCCTCCCCACAGAGCCTCAGAGACCTCCAGCAAATTGTTCCTTCCCACAAATCACATGGAATAGCGGTGCCAGGGGCTCCACTGGCTCTGGCAGCACATTTTCAGTACAAGCTACACCCAGGCTCAGATTAAAACCTTCACATTTCCTTGAGAGAAGGCAAAGAAAAAAAAAAAAATTAATCCCAGCCTTTGAAGTAAAACTGTTGTGTGGCTGCGGTGGCTCCTCCAGGAACTGTCACAACTGTGGCGCTTCCCAATCAACAGCTGGGTGTTTAATTGCAGCTCTCCCTAAATACCCTGCTCCTCTGGAGGCAGCAACGGGACAGACTCCATTCCGGGGCCGGGGCTGCCCTGGGGATGCAGCTCCTGGAGGGGATTTGCCGTGGATGAGGCCAGGGGGATTTGCTGTGCTGAACAGCTCCAGCCCTGCTGGCTTTAGCCATGAGCCATGGAACGGCTGGGGGCTTCCAGAGAGGCAGCAACGGGGAAAGGACAACGCCGGGGCTCAGCTTTGTTCGAGGAGCTTCAAGCGACCCACAATGTTTTGGGAAGTAAAGAATAAAAGAGAATCACAGAATCATTTAGGCTGGAAAAGTCTTCCAAGAGCATTGAGTCCAGCCTGCGACCAAACACCACCATGCCCCCTAAACCACACAACAAAATGATATGGCTTATTCGGGTGAAAATGTATTATTCACATGAAAACATACTGTTCAAAGAAAAGCATGCAAAGATAATATTATTATTATCATCATCATCCAGCAAATTCGTGGTGTGATCCCATGGTGGGTTTTACACCTGACTTGGCAATGCTGCCGCTCTGTACCTGTGCAAGTACAGGCCCAAAAAGAAACCCTCCAAGGGAATGGCTTTGAAAATAAAACACCAGAAAACAGAACTGAACCTCTGATTGTGCCACTGAGTTTCGACCAAAAAACCCCCTCATGATTTCAATAATTTTACCATGCAGGGAGAAACTGCCTGAACATTCCAGTCAGGCAGAGACGTCCCTGTTCAGTCTGAGGGACAGGGATCTCTTTTTTCCCAAGTTTTCCCAGATCTCGGGCACACAGACTTTGGGACCCGTTTCATTCAGTAGTTCCAGTCACTACCCTCTCCATCCTCTGCTGCTTGGGAACCCCAGCCTTTCCAATCCTTTTAACTATTGCTAATGACACTGAGCTTTGACTCGGCGCTCCGAGCACAGGTCACAGTCCCTACAGGAGCACTGGGACACCCTCAGTGGAGCCAAGTGGCATTTTTAGGTTCAGAAGAGACTTTCTCCTAGTCCAGGCAAAATTAAGATTTCACCCCCAGACCTCCTGGTGCAGAACTGCCTCATTTGGTGACCTCACATCACTCAGAGTCTCTCACACGCATTAGAGAGACTTTAGAGGTGTGAGCAGAGTATTAAGCAATTGTAAGAAAGAGGATTGTACCTGAACAAGCTCTCCCAGGCAGGGGGGAACCCTCCTGCAAGGGAACCACTCCCACCCCAAAGCCGAAACAACATTCCTGGGAACACTCACTGGGGAGAAGCTTCAGGAAAGCCCCCTTAAAATGTTTATTCAAAAATCAAATTCAAAACTACCTGGTAAAATACTGTTTAAAATTGTGGGGAAAAACACAAATTCATTGAACTTTGCACTCAAGGCTGAGACATCTTCAGTGTGTTTGCCACCACACCAGTTAGAGGTGTAAAAAATGCCCACTTTCATGGAATCCCAGACTGGTTTGGGTGGGAAGGGAGCTTAAAGCCCTTCCAGTGCCACCCCTGCCATGGGCAGGGACACCTCCCACTGTCCCAGGCTGCTCTAAGCCCCAATGTCCAGCCTGGCCTTGGGCACTGCCAGGGATCCAGGGGCAGCCCCAGCTGCTCTGGGCACCCCATTCCCACCTGTCCCTACTGAAACAGTTTCAGCCAAACCCTGCTCAGACAAATGAGTGCTAATTACCCCAGGCCAGACCTGAGCACCCACAGCTGTGTCAGGGACAGCCAGGTCACCTCTGGCTGCTGTCCCACCTGCAGCCCCCATGCCAGTGTGGGAGGGGTCGGGATTGGTCTCCGTTCCCATGGGCAGCCCCACTCCAGCTCTGCTCCTGCTGAGCAGATGGCAAAATGCATCCTCCATCCCACAGCCTGGGCCTTAATCCTTCCCGTGGGATCACAAAACCACCCTGACCACAGCCCTTCCACCATGGCCATCCTGAGGGAATATCCCACCCCACACAGCCCTTCCACCATGGCCATCCTGAGGGAATATCCCACCCCACACAGCCCTTCCACCATGGCCCTCCTGAGGGAATATCCCACCCCACACAGGGGCTGCAGGCTGAGCCCAGCACCCCTGGGCCAAGATGTCCAGAACTTCACCTGGCAGTGACAGACCCCTGCCAGCCAAAGCCATCCAGGAGGTAACAAACAGGATCTGAATTATACTAAATCTGTGTCAACTTTGGGGAAAGAAATTGGAGAATCCATGTGGCCGAGCCAGACTGTCAGCAAGAAACACAATAAAAGGACTTGATTCTGTTTAGATAAGGGGGGGTTCTAAATTTACAGACATATTGTTAAAGCAATGCAGTGGTCACTTCAGGAAACTCATATTTTGTCTCAGGAAGGAAAGGAAGAACAGCCTCCAGAAGTTCATTTTGTAAGGAAATGTTCCCTGCCAGGTCAGCAGCAGTCCCTGTGCCACCCCATTCCCTGTGCCCGGCAGCCAGGGCTGCTTGGGCTGTCAGGGTGCTGTGCTCCTGCTCTGAGTGCCCAGGAAAGGCGTTTTCCCTCTCAGAAACAAACGGCTCCAAGTGTCCGGCACAAAGCCTGGAGGTGTGTGCAAATGGGAGCAGCTTTGATCCACACAAAGCTGCTGGAGGGGCTGTGGCTAAGAGGGGCCGTTATTAAAAGAGGGATCAAACCAGGCTGCAATTATGCCCGGCTAATCCTCGGAAAACAGGGAGGTATTTCTTCAGCACCGTCATTATTTGCACGGGGTGAAAATAACAACCATATAGGACAAATTAAAACTTCACCTTCAGATGCCACCCCGATTGTTATGCAGATTTCATCCTTCCCAGCCGGCCAAAAGAGACCCTTAACACGGATCCCCCTTCCAACACCCAACCCAGGCATGTGACATCACTGCTAAATTAATTACGAGTTTATTTGATTTATTTGGCCGTGCGCGGCTCCTTCCCGCGGCTCTGAGTGCTGCAAGTCTGAGATCCTCTGCTGAAAAGGGTGAGCCATACATCAAGAGCCCTCGGAATTTCTGGAGGCGATACCTGGGCGCGGGAGGGAGGGCGTCCCACGGCCGAGGCGGGGCACAAACTGCTGGTGGAGGCTCTTTTAAATACAACCATCACGCCTCTAAATGTCACGCTGGGCTTTAGTTAACTAAGGTGGCAGGTCCTTAAAGCCCAGAATTTATGATGTTGAAATTTTCCAAATGTAAGACCGGAAAGGGAAAAAATCTGTCGGCTTTTATTTATTCCCTATATAAATATAGGCAATTTAGTCCTTCCCCCAAATAGGGACAGATTAGATGAGTTAGACAGCAGTCAATTCATTTTGCATAGGAATGGCTCATTAAAAAAGAGAGCCCCCCATTTGTAAGAGGCGCCGATTGGGCCGAGCACAAAATGGATTTACGGTGTCACTCAGAGCCGGGAGGACTAATGAGGGAGGAGAGGCTGCTGGTGGGGGCAAAGCTCCACGAAATCCATTCCCTGCGCCGGTGCAGGAGCGAGATGGAGGTGTCCCTCATTATGTATGTGTCTCGGGAGCTTTCTTTAATATTTTAATAAATAACAACATCAGCCCAACAAGAAATTAATGAATAGTATCATTAATAATGAGCTAGAGTCTTGTAGTGATAGGACAGATATTAAATTGAACCACAGTGGTGCTATCTCCAGAGACTTGGGAATTTTCCAGCGGCAAACAAGGCCACTGAATGAAGCAGCCATCGCTCTGTGCCAACAGCTTTTACAACAGGTTGGGAGTAATAAAAGAGGATTTTCTGCACGATAAAGTTAAGCCTTAGAAAATCTGCTGGTGTAGATCGGTGTGAAAAGTACTGCCAAACGTGATCCTTAATTAAACTTTAATTAAGATAAAGCTCTTTCCTTTAAAAAGGGGGGGTGGGGAGGGGGAGGCAGCAGCAAAAAGAGTGTCAGCTCTTTTCCTACCAGTTTCTGATCTAAAATAATTCTATATTAAATCACAGAAAACTGTGTTCAAATAAGTTAAATCCACGAAACCCAGGAAATTCAGAATGGGGGATGAAACGCCATCCGTAGCCCACCATGTGCCTATTTATCTATATTTATATCTCATTTGGGGCCTGTGATACAGGAGGAGATCAGCCCCAGCTGGGAACGGTGGTGGGAACGTTCCCATCTCCGTGCTGCCATGGGCCGTGGCTGGGCCCACAGAATCCTCCCCATCCCTTTCCTAAAGGTTTAGGATTTTGTGTTCCACAGTACAGGAGAACATATGTCACCCGCATGAGGAACAGGCGTAGGGAACAGAACATTTCCACTTCCAAAGCCAGGACCAAACCCTCCGCGTGTTCACCACGGTCAGCAAGAGGATCTGGAGGAACATGGAACAGTTTCAGTATCATCACATCCATCTCTAGGCAGCCTCCCAACACAGGGACCCCCAGTAAAATATTCCATAAGTTCACAGCCTGGTTTTCCCTAGAGCTGATGGTCACCCTGGCAGCTGAACCAGGCTGGGAGAGGAGCAGAGGGAGTTCTCCACCTCAAACTTCTGTGCAGGAGCTGCTTCATATCCCAAACCCACAGCAGCGAATTTGGGTCCCATAAACAGTCCATGTACAGCCCCCATTGCTCTTTGGAGCTTAAAGCAGCTCCCTGCTGAGCATCCCAACCAGATCTGAGGCTGCCACTTGGTTTCTTTATGAAATAATTAACATGACCTCGCCAAAACAACAGTGTAATGCAGCACCCTGGGAAATTCTGGTTCCAGGTGTTGTGGGAAGGTCAGGAACCCTCACCAAAGGAATTGTTTAATTTAATTTAATTTGATTTGAACTCCAGGATGAGCTGCACTGAGAGGAGAACTCAACTTCACACTGGACACAAATACCTGAATTTTTGGGGACTAACCAGCCCAGCTCTGACAAAACCAAGGCTCCTCCCTGCTGCCCTATTTCCTTCACCATTACTTCCATAATCAGTATCAAATTTTACTGCTGAATGTCTCAAAATGCTGCTTGCAGCCAGACATCCATGCACACAAATTCCTGCTGCTTTGCCTCAAACCCAGCCGAGTTCAGTAAAATCAGAGCGTTCACACAGAGCATATTGACAGTAAAACAAATATTTTGTACAGAGTCAGAAGAATAATGAAAAGCAATTTTTTTTGGTCTTCCTCCTGTTTTTTTAATTTTTTTTTTTTTTAACATGGCTCCATTTGAGAGGCTTTTTTCCATTTCTTCCCTGTCAGTGCTTCTGAGAAAAGTGTCTTTAAGGGTCTGTACATGCAGGGGCACTTAACCTCCACAGACTCCCTGCTTTGATAAAACTTTTTGTTTAAGCTTCAGAAAGCAAGTCAAGCCTGGATGATGACACGGTGCTGATTCTTTTCTAATTCAAAATTTAAACCAGACTGTTTGACTTAAATCAGAGGTTGAACCTGCACATTGGAGTGAGATCTGATAAAGCCAAAGGGACAAGAAATCAAGGCTTGGAACATCTATTATTCTCTCAATTAACCAAGATTCTGTTATCTAGCGACTTTTAATAAATTTAGTGATAAATTAATAATTGGGGAGCAACGAAGCAGCCAACTGCTCTTGCCAGCTGCCATCCAGGAGTGGCAGCTCCAAGGAGCTGCTCTTCTGCACTGCACAGGCAGCAGCTGCCCTGCCTTGGGTGGGATTTTGGGGAGAAAGGGCTCAGTGTTCCAGGGACTTGGGGATAACAGGTTTTGGTGTCATGGAATGTTACCTCCCATGTTAAAGCTCATCCCCTCATCATCCTTCCCCAGCAGGTTCTGAGGCTTGTACTGAATTTATTGGGAATTTTACCTGGTCCATCCCAACCCTGTCCTTGTCCAGGTGCAGCCTTAATCCCCGTGGAGGTTCAGGAATGAGAACCTGCAGGGCCCCAAGCACCAGCCCTGCCCCACATCCTCCCCAGGCACCAGGGATACCCAACCCCTCTGCTCTCAAACCTTCCATCCCACACAGGGCAGAGTGGGAGGCACCTTCCCAGTGCCACGATCTCCCCAAATGCAGCCAGGGGAGCAGCCCTGTGCCCCCCAAACGCACCCCTCAGCCCCCAGCGTGGCTGCAGAAGGGCTGGGGTTTATTCCCCCAGGACAGGCGCAGCAAGAGGAGCTGCTCACTCTGCCGTGCCCACGCCACGGTGGTCCCTGGCCGGGTTCTCCCCGGCCGCCGTTTCCCCAGGAGATAATGGTTCATTTTTAGGCTGTTAGAGCAGAGATCACAAGGTCCCGCCCTCAGCAGCGACGCCTGGTAACTGCCTTTCACTCCCTGAAAGCACAGGCAATTTTTCCATAATAAAAACTGGATTAGCATGTATCAAGAAGAGGTTCCACCAGCTGTCACTTTGAAATCAGGCTACTCTATCCGATGGGCGAGATGATAATGGATAAACCCATAAATGACAAGCAGTTTTCCTGTATTTATCTAATAAGTGGCTAATGCAGGCGAGCATCTTCTCTAATAAAACAGGAGGACGGGGGAAGAGACAGGCTGGGGCTCCGTTTGAATTAAATCCGAACTGAGCAATAGCGGCACAGGCAAATACTGCATGAAAATGGCTTTTTTTTCACCCGCTGCTGCTTTTAAAAAGCTCTATTTTTTTAATGCACTGTGGCCACAAGTTAAATCAAAACCTATTAAAAACCTTTTTTAAAGTTTTCCAAGATTGAGTGCATTTTGATTCAATCGAGCCAGAGTCTCTCTGTATGTTCATAAGCTAGACAGAAAAACAGGTGTCTGTAAATGAACGGGGGCTGCAGGTGTGTTTGAAACAGGAGCACCGGGCTGCTCGGATCAGCAGTGCTGGCAACAGCTTCAGGGAAGCAGGAGAATTCTTATTAATCTGCAGAATATTAATCAACTATCACCTAACTTCTGTATTGTATTATTAGGGATGACACAGCATTAAAGTTACATCAGGGGAAATTACAAAGTGTATCAGTGGAATTTACTGAAGGCAATGCACAAAAATTGGGGCTAACCTGGCTTAATTAATGAAATAGGAAAAAATCATCAAGAAAAGGCTGACTGCTGGCTAATGATGAAAAGGTAAGAGAGCCTCCCCACCCTGACAGGGAGGAATTTCTGCCCAATCTCCCATCCATCCCTGCCCCCTGGCAGTGGGAAGTCACTCCCTGTGTCCTGTCCCTCCATCCCTTGTCCCCAGTGATGCCTGGGTTTTAGCTTTTCTATTTTCCTGATTCTCTACTGCTTAGACTGTAGCTCTGAGGTTTCTTGTCGCTTGCTAACTCCTGCTCACTTCTGCCACGGGCAGAGGCAGCTCTGGGCAGCAGGGCAAGGGCCAGAACAATGGCAGCGCTCACAGCAGAGGGCAGAGGGGACATTCCGCTGGCACCGTGGAACACATTTCCGTGGGCTGAGTCCATCCCCTGCGGATGGGCAGGACCTCGGCCGGAGGGAGGCACGGGGGGAGCTCCTGGAGGGCTGGGAGAGAAGGGAGCTGGAGAGGGAAGGAGGGCAGGAAGAGCTGGTGAGTCACGGGGAAGGCAGCGCACGGCCCCTGCCAGCCTCGGGGCTGGCTCGGGAAGAGCCATTCCTCAGTTTCCCCCTTTGTTTGGCCGGGCACGTGGGAAGGAGCAGGGTGCGATGAAGTCAGTGCCAGTAAAAGGGGTCCTTTATTGCATTATTTCGAGATGTTGTTTTGGGGTGATTTGTTTTAAATCCCGGATGAGTCAGGGAGCAGGAATTGCTGGCCAGAAAATGCAGGCACCAAAATCCTCCTTCTTTCCAAGACACCTCCCCTGCAAAGACTGCAAACCTCCCCCCCTACCCCAAGCGATAAACATCACCTATTTTATAAATACTGATTTATAGCACGATTAAGAGACTTCCCAAGCCTTCAGCAGGGACAGAACTAACAGTGTGCCACAAACATCAAGAGCTCCTCCTCACAAATGAGATAACATTTACTTCCTAAACAAATTAAATCTGATATTTTTAAAAAATACATACAACCAATCCTCAACTTTTCCTGCCCTCAATTTAACTTTTCCCTGCAAACACACTTCAAGGAAATAACACTTGGTGTGCACTTAATAGCACTGGAAACCACGAAGCAAATCCCCCTGCACGTATCCCTCACTCAAAGACCCCCCATCCATTCTGTATAAAATCTGTATCTTTGTGTTTCCTTAGGAAGCTACAGAGAGGGAGGAAGAAGGTGGACCAAGGGGAATGGGAATTATGAAATGAAATAGTTACCCAATGGTAGTGCTAAAAATCGATATTTTTAGCAGATTTGGTGCCTGGTAACACATCTGAAAACAGCTCCTGGACTGGCACAAGCCTTTGCTGTCGTTTTTCTGTTGCATATTTAAGGCATGATCACAACCACCCCTTCCACACTTGGTCAAATATGGGGACCAGAGTGTTCCTCCTGAAAATCGATGTGAGCTGAGCTGTTTTGTTAGTAAATGTCATATTCCCAGTGCAGCCCCAGTGCACCAGGCAATGGGGGATTTGCCTGAGCAGGAACCTCCCCACAGAGAACGGGGCTGCTTGGAGGGGCTGCAGGAGGCTCCTGGTTCCAGTTTTCCTTGGAACTTTTGGAAAGCAAACCCCAGCATCCCCACGCAGCCGTGCCTGTGGGGAAGGACATGGGATTCCTGCCTGGGCTCCCAGACAGCGCCTGACAAAGTTCCACATCAGAGATTAAGGTCTCTGTGCACAGATTGAGGTCTGGGGAAGCAAAGGAAGTGGAATGGACAGAAATGTAACATAAAATGGATTGACATTGGCTAAAGGGCAGCTGGGAGAGGGAGGCACACTCATAAATAAAAACTTTTCTTTAGGGGAGAAGCAACTGGAAAGACGTTATTGGATCGGCACGAGGAGCCTCACCGTGTGTCACGGACACGGGGAAGGATATGAAAAGCAAATACAAACTGATGGTAACTCTGCTGGGATCCACGGTTGTTAAATGACTGCCAGGCTGAGGGAAGGACAGCTGGGTTTTCTTTGCTGCAAATTAACTAAGTGGGAAATGTTCATCAATACGTTGTCACGGAAAAAAATAAGGGAGCTGCTCAGAGAGACGATTTGTTCGATTGGTTTGAATTCTGACACCAAAGAAGGGGTGAGACATACCTGCTCCAGGAGAACAAGTCTCACCAATGTCCAGGCTAGAGGAGGAGTGAGCTGAGGGCAGAGGTGCCAGGTGGATCTGCTCCAGTTGCTCAGCCCCAGAGCTTGCAGCCTCCCCTGGCAAGCACTGGGGCTGCTGGCACCTGCAAACTGCATTTGCAGCCTCCTGCAGGGCAGGGGACGCTGGGCTGAGCCCCACCTGCTCTGGGGCACAGGTGCTCCCCATTTGGGGCACACAAGGTTTGATGGGTGGCTCAGAGCAAGAGGATCCTGTGAGGGGCAATTGGGGTCAGCAGAGATCAATCCCAGTGATTGCCTGCCCCACGCAGGAGGGCACACTTTGTGTGTGCAGCGGGGCCCTGGCTCACCTCACAATGGGGTGGGGTGGAAAAGCCCTCCCAGACCTTGAGTCCAGCCCTTCCTCAGCACTGCCAAGGCCATCACTGCCCCATGTCCGCAGTGCCACCCCCACACCTCTGCTAAAGCCCCAGGATGAGGATGGTTTAGCCACAGGCCTTCCCCGGGAAGGTGCCTCAGGAAGGTGGAGGAGCAGCAGCTCAGCCTTCCTGGGCACCTTCACCCCTCACAGCCGCATTTGGGGCTCCTGGTGGTGCTGGAACCTTCCCACCTGTGCCATTTCCTTGGAGCTTCCCAGGACTGGCAGCAGACATTGACGTTTCTGGCCCTGGGGATGGTTTTCAGAGCCCAGCCCTCGAGGAGCGGCTGCAGGGGCCAGGAAAGGCAGGAGGAGGCTCCTGGCCAACAGCAAACACCTGGGTGCCCATGGCCTGCCTGGGGACAGGAGGTAACAGAAGGTTCTGGCAGGTGTATTCCCCCTCAGGAAGGCTAAAAGAAATATTTTCAGCTTTGTGAGCTTGAAAAAATACAAAATAAAATTAATTCCAGGCTGAAGATGAGCACAGTGTAGTGACCTGCTGGGAATGGGAAAACTTCTGTATGGAAGTTACACCAGTCTGAGCTTCATCCATTCTGCACCTTTTCTTGGGCATCATGCTGGAATTGTGACTAAACTCAGGGTTACAGATTAATTTGGCTCTAAGCAGTCCCTTCAGTGTACTGCAGGTCATTATAATGAAGACATGAATCTCTCACTGCTCCAAAACGAGCAGCCAAGATTTCAGCCCTGAATTGGGAGTTTCTTACCTTGATGAATATTTCCATTGCACTCATGATATCAGAAATAAGCTTTGCAGATTCTGACTTTTAGAAAATTATTCCCTTGAAAGGCTGTTTATATTTTCCTGTTCTTTTCTAGCAATTAATGCATTGGCTTTGGAGGAAGATCTGTGATTTTATGCAAGTTAAACTTGTAAAAATGGTAAACTCTTATTAATAAAACCCCAAACAGCACATACATGTACTCCTATAAACATATAAAATACTGTCTGCATAGAAATAAATGTACACCTTGAGAGGGGTGATGTGTCTTCTCTGTTAATTGTCTTTATCAGATAAATACACAATTAGATAAAACAATACCGTTATTTTGCCAGCATGCAGACAGGAGTGCTGACAATTATTCACTAAGATCTGTAAATGCTGGAGGAGGAATAGCTCTGTCTAACTTGGCAAATGTTTGACAAAGCCCGAAAAAAGGGTTACTTCCTTAAAATATTTAAAAATAAAAACCTTTTACTTCTGTCAAAGCGTTGACAAATGTCCACTCAGTCTGAGCATTTAGAAGGATGCTACAAATGGATAAAAATCCTGGATACCCCACAAACACTGGGGTTCACAGATCCCACTAATGCCAGGCCAGCCCACCAGGCTGTTCTTGCCATTGGGTCAAGCATTCCCGCTTCTGTCCCCAAAACCTGGAACAAAGCAGGGCTTTGCACTTCTGTGGGTTCTTTCACCCACAGACCTCAAGGAGCTTTTTGGGTATTGAATAATGGAGCCCTGACCCATTCCCTGACAGGAAAATGCCCAGATCAGCCCACGTGTCCCAGGAACACACAGAGCACAGGATGGAGAACCTCCAGGTCATTTCTGGGTTTGCCTTAAGGGAAAGAAAAAAAAAAAAGGATGGGGAATTGGTACATGACAGGACAGCTTCCCAAATTCCTGCTGGTACAGAGCTGAGTTTCCAGGCCCCAGCATGGATGGAGTGACTCAGACACGGAGCAGTTCCAGGAATTCGTGTGCACTGCTGCTCTCTCTCCCAGCTGGATTTGGAGCAGGGTAAGTTACCATAACTCTGCTGAAGTCAAGAAATCTTTGAGAACTGAGGCACTCACTGTTCTTTATTTCTGCTTAATCAGTAATCTCCAAATATCATCATTCCAAGGGAGGGGGAACAGGCTGGGCTGCCTGAGCCCGGCAGAGCACAGCAGGAATTCTCGGGCTGGGCACAGAGCATCCCTCCACCCCTGCTCTGGCATCCGCTGTGGAGCGTCTGAGAGACCCTCGGAGCCCTCGCCTTCATTCCACACCATCCCTTGGATTTTTGATCTGACTGACGGCACCGGTGAGAGCAGCCGTGCTGCCTCCCTCTTCCCTCTGGAGCCTCGAAAGTGAACCAAGAAGCAACAAACACTTCTCACCTGATGAGGTGTTGAAGGCCACTCTCACCTGTGTCTGCAGGCCCACGCTGACACCAGCAGGAGGCCGTGGCCACCCCCCTGGTTTGATACAGGAATGCTCTCCTAGGATTTGCTTGATCCTTTATGGGTGTTTAAAGGGACGGCGCTCACATGAAAAGCACATTTTACACTTTGCCAGGAAGGCTCAGCACCGGGACTTGGGGAACAGCTCCGCGTGCCGGTCCTGCCGTGTTTTTATCCGTACCCAGAGAAGACCAAGGAAAATGTGCTGCTGAGTGTGGCAGGGGACAAAGGACGTGGAGAAGGCTGGGACAGTCGATTCTTCAGTCCTGCAAGACTCAGGAAGAGCTGCAAGCCCTGGCACAGGGCGGGAGGGGGGGGTTTAAAATCCCTGGAGGGATTTAAAGGACCTGTGGCACTTGGGGACACGGGTTACTGGTGACCTTGGCAGTGCTGGGTAGGACTCAAGGTCTTACAGGGCTTTCCCAATCCAAACCATTCCACGATTTTATGATTTCCCTTCAGCATCCCAAAGTCCCTGATACCTGTGGGAAAGTACTGCCCAAGACTTACCCTGGGTGGAGGAGCCCAAAGCCACATCAGAGCACAAGAGAGAGAGAAATCTCAGTATTTTTTCTGGGTTTTGGGGTCATGTTGGAGGATTCCTACCTGACCCCCCAATTTACTGAGGTTTGTGTCAGAGGTTGCATGGAAAAGTTTCCCTGGGTAAGAAGTTTCTCAATAAACAGAGCCATCCCCCCCTTATCCCAACCTCGGCAGCAGGAGGAGCTGTCCAGCTTGGCGATAGTAGTGCAAAGCTATGATCCATAGACAGGACCCAAAGCAATCCCAAATACCCAGAGCACTCTTTCTTTTCAGCATTATTTACGGGTTTCTGCTCCTCCTTAGGCTTCCCCTCTGTCACCGCAGTGTCCCTTGCATTGAAAATGAGCCCAGCACCACTTGTGAGCGCTGCTCCGAGGCTGTCCCTGCCTGGCCTCACCTGCAGGTGCTGACACTCGTCAGGCAGGGCCAGCACCTGCCCTGAGGTGCTGATTAGGGGACAGCTGGGAGTTGTCACCGCAGCCCAGCGCCTCCGAAGGCATCTGGGAATGCATTTATCTCCCAACATGTCTATTTTAAACAATGAAGTTGTATCACGGGGAACTACATCTAAAATAGTAGGTTTGCCTAATAAGAGGCATTTTTCTCTTGTAAAACCCTCTATTAAAGCCACTTTGCTTTGTTAACTTTCATGGCATGTATCCTCACTATAGCCTTCAACACCTGAAAAATTAGTGGAAGAATTTGACTGATTATAGAGGCTGTTTTCCTTGTTCCACTGCTTCTCCTAAAAGGAATACTCAGCAGAACTTGCCTTTTTTTTTTTTTCATTTTGTGCTGTCTGCATGAGTAATTACCTCCCTGATTTCTGAGATGCAATTGAGTAGCTTCCGCATTAGAAAAATCCCAAGATTGATAGAGCCATCTCTCCTAAAGGATTAGTTTGCTGCTGTAATTCCACTGAGTAGGTCATTCAAATAGCAAAATGCTACCAAGTCTAATTCCTCTTGTTTGTAAAAGCCAGGTATTGATACCTATTTAGGAGAGGCTGGAAAGGGCTGCTTTGCCTTTGGAGGGAAACAGGGGCTCCCAGCTCCTGCTGCGGCTCCAGCGGGGCAGGGAGAGGGAAAAGAACTTTGTATTCCTAGAATGGGTCAGCTCAGGGGCTGCTGATGCCCGAGAAAAGGCCAAAGAAAAGGTGCTGACTGTGCAGATGTTGAATTTTTAGAAATCCACGAGGAGTTTCTCCAAGGATTTAAGGACGTGTTAGCTGGGATGGCTTTGGGATGCAGGGGAGTCCCCTGAGAGCCCAGCACAGCTGGGGAGGAGAGAATTATCCCAAGGGTGGGCAGGGAAGAGGCTCTGAGTTATCTCCCAGGCTCAGCCCCTGCTCCATCCCAGCCCAATATTCCTGGGAAGTCTCTCCAGGCTCCCACAGGGGGATGTCCCCAAAGCACTCCATGGCATGAGGAATCATCCACTGCGTTCTGTAGTCCCCCATCATCTGCTTTCATAGCTGGTATTTATACAGCAGGCTCTTTAATTTATTGGAGATGTTCTGGGAGAGGTTTGGAGAGCATTCAGCACCACAGCTCCTTTTTATCAGAACCCCTTTTCCAAATATGTGAATAATGATAGCAGAGCTTTTGAGGGAGTAGGGAGGCAGGGATTCCTCTAAACATCACAGGTGTGATGAGGGTGCAGAGAGCAGCTGGGATTGTGATAGGTATTTGTGCCAACGTCATTTTATCAGGGAAAGATTGCTGACTTCCTCTTTCGCTCTGCTAGACTAAAAATAAATGTATTAACCAAAAGTTAATTAACAAAAATAAGCATATTTTAAAACCCCTATGATTCTGAATAACATTTTTTTTTCCCAATTAAAATATTAAAAGCATGGCAATCTCTGAAATTCACCAAGATATATTTTATGATAATTCTAAGGGGGGAAAATGTACAAAATATAAATAACAGAAAACTTTCTTCTGTGAAGTAAATAAATGTTTTACTTCCACTGAACTACCCCAGGGGCCAAGCCATACCTGGGCTGACACAAAACCCCTTTCTCTGCCCTGATCCACATCCCTTTCCATGCAAACTGAGCTCTGCTCAGGAGAGGCTCAGCAATTTCCATCAGCTGAGGATGGGGAAGTTAATTTGAAAGGCAGGAATAAATCTTAGGTGTTCTCTGAAGTCAGTTTAACTGAAATGCAAAAGCTCCTTGCAAGTTGGGGGCACATTTCAGGGACTGAAATTCTGGCTCCCCAGACAAGGCACAGATGCTGCATTTCCTTCTCCCCAGCAGCTGCACGGGGCTGTGCAGCAGAGCTACCCTGTAGCTAAACATCTGGAGAGAGCTGGGGAGGAGAATAATAAACACCTCCAAATTCCACCAGGCACAGCCCTGAAAGTGACTTTATGGGGAAGGAAAAGGGGTTGTGTGTGGGGGGGGGGGGGGGGGGTGGAACAAGGAGTCAAACCTCAGGCACCCCTTGGGGGAGGAATTCAGTGGATCCCACAGGGATATCGGCCAGTCCTGCCCTGCCTCTGAACCACCCTTGTCAGGGCAGCAATTCAGATCCTACATTTTCCATTGTTTGCTGCTCTCACTCAGAAACTGCCAGTTAAAATAGGAACAGAAAGTTCCATAAGCTGGGATGGAGCAATATCATCACAAGTGCACACACTGAACAGCAACATTTTTCAGTTCTTTCTGGCAACTTTTCTTTTGGCAAATATTCCTAAAGTTACGACATTCCTCACCACAACCTCTTCTGCTTTGCTCCTGTCCTGTAAAGACACCGCTGCCATGATTTGTCACAATCATGGGATCCCAGACTGGTTCGGGTTGGAAGGGACCTTAAATCCCATCCCTGTGCTGCTCTGGACACCCACACTTCCACCCCAGGACCACGGGATGGAATTGAGACGTTTTGCAGAAAAATCAAGATCTGAACTAAGAGTGTTACCCGTGGGGCTGGGGAGTGGCAGCAAGAACAATGTAAATAACCCAGTTTAAGCCCTGTTTTCCTGAGCACAAATAGATCCTGACTCTGATCCATTTTGCCATCAGTCACCTCATCAGGTGAGTCGTAAGGACAGGAGGGACTAAATCCATTGCCTTTCACCAGAGCCCGCAGTATTTGTACTGATGAATGGCAGGGAACTGTTACCAGCAGTGGAGCTCGTGATCCAGGGCATCAGGCTGGAGATAAGGCAGGGACAGGAGCAAGAGGCTGGAAGATGAGTGTTTGCTAAGCAGAAATCCTGCTATTTACAGGGGGTTCTTTGAGAAACCTAATTCATTTTTTTTTATCTCTGAACAAAGGATGAAAGTCTTTTAAAAATGACTAATTGGGTAAAATTCTTCAAGGTGTCTTTATCAATAGCTGTGCTCCTGGGATGTTGTTTGGATGACAACCATACCCTGCACTGCTCTTTTGAGGGAATATTCCACACTGAGCCCACAGCCCCAACACTATTTCAGTGAACATCAACAAGCAAAGCAGAAAAATCCTTAGTTCCGTTTTTGCAATTTCACTGGGGCAAAGTGCAGGATTTCCTTCAAGCCAAAGCATACCCTGGGAGCTGGGGAGCAGGAACACAGCATTTACTCAGGAAAGACAGTGGGAATTCTCCCTCATTCCCTGTTGCAGGACTGGATCCCAAACGCCCCAGAGTGCCCAGGTCTCAGCTCAGCACCCATGGCCTGGCAGGAGACCTGGGGGGGTCCTTCCTAGGCTAAATAAAATCCATACTGGGGGAGTGCTCTACTAAAAAGCTTCGGGATCTGCTAGGAGGATAAACAGGCAGGAGCCAGCCCCGCATAAATGAAATAAACCCTGCAATGGCCATGCAGGACCAGCTGTCTGAGCACCTCATCCACGACACCGCTGCTGCGGGAGAGACTGGCAAGGGCAGGGAGGCATCATTGGGAACAAGAGAGAAAAAAGAGACGGAATCAGAAAACCTCTCTATCAATCTGCCAAGCTGTCAGAGACGCTTGTTCTGAAACAATTCCTCTCATTTCCAATAAATTATGTCAGAAGTGGATAAAAGGCATAGACAGCGAGTCTGGAGACAGCCGCCTCCTCTCCTGAGCGGTGTTCAAACAATTCGGGGTAAATCTGCCGTCAGTCCCCGCTGACAGCCAGTCTGGACTCGGTTCACGTGGGAGGTCTGCTGCGAGGGAAGGGCTCCCGAGCAGCGGGAGGGAGGACAGCACCCAGCTCCCAGTCCCTGCCTCCCACCCGGGAAAGGCCTGAGGGCAGCAGGGGTCACTGCAAACTGGGAGCACTGGTGAGCAGGCAGTGCCTGTCAAAAGAGGGACTGAACTCGAAGGGAAATCCTTCTGCGTACCAATAAATACCTCACAGCACATCCAATGAAAGATAAAAACAGGGGATTATTCGCAAATTAAAGAAATTAAGGAAAAATCTATCAATCGCCTAAGCTTAAAAATGCCAATGAGAGCAGCTTGATACAGTCAATATTAAGAGCACAAGTGGTGCTGAGGAGGTGGCAGAGGCTGTTGGGGGATGCTGGGGAAGGCTGAGCTGGTGGCTCCAGACCGCCGGGAGAGGGACAGCACGGTAACCAGGGCATTTTAAACATTTTCCTGGATATTCCTCAGGAAAAAAACAAACCTGGTGTTAGTCCTGCCCAAACAATCATGGGCAACCCCAGGAAAAGCATCCTGAGCTGCCCATCAGTTTCTGGGTTGGACTGGAGCCCCAAGGACTTTGCACCGACCCAGTCCCTGAATCCCGAAATGGCCAATGTGTGCTTAAACCTGCTACAGAACAGTCCTGGAGTTCTCAACCCCTCCAAAACCCCCACAGCCAAGGGTGAGCAAACGATGCCCCACATTTTAAAGGTTATTGTTGTATTTATACAGCCCTGTGTGAATTTGGACATTTCAGAATAACACCAGCAAGGGCTAAGGCTGTTCCTCCCTCCAACACACATCCCTGGGAACACTTTCTGCTCCCCCTCCTACCCAGCCCTTTTCTTGCCTCTTAATTTGATGGTAGCTTTGGACAGGAAGATTTCCTGACCCATGAGTGAGAGCCTGGCACAATAAATATTGGAATATAAATGAATTTCTACTCTCTCTTCCCTTCACTGTTCCATTTTAAAATGATGCTCCCTCAGGGTCCCTTCATTCTCCTTTGTTTACATTTTTAATCCATGGATTGTCATCCCCTTGCAGGTTTCAAACTTCTACAATTCAGTAAATTACTTTTTTTTTTTCCCCTAAATTCAAGGGTACATTAAAATTCACTTGAGCACAGGAGGTATTCCCCCCACCCCATCTCCAGCCTCCTCTGGTCACCTGGAGCAGGGAAGAGTTCCCAACACTCTCATCACTTAACAGCTGCTTTTTGTGGCGTTCCAATTAGTTCCATTGTTTATCTTAACGAAGGAAAATCCTCCAGCACTTGAGCGCCGCTCAAATCAGTGAAACCTGTGTGCCACTTCAATAATTGCTGCACGGAGCCTCTTTCTGTGTTTGTGTGAGAGGCATTTCAGGGGTCTGGCCGGAGCTGTTCCACGTTGTGATGGAGCCCCTGCGGCGCCGGCTGCGGATAAAAACCACCCCAGCACACGGGAATAACCCAGGGAAGCAAACACAGACCCTGCTTGGCGTGACTGGGATGCAGAGAGGAACATCGCTGGGCAGGGATCTGTGTCTGAAGCTGCAGCTCCTTCTCTGGAGCCCGGGTTGAGCAGTGGCTGTTTAAATGTGACGGGCAGGGTGGTGGGAAACGGAGCTCATCAGGGTTTTGGGGCTCAGTTCCTCCCGAGCCTGTGGAAGGGAGGAGAGGAGCAGACAAAGCGGGAGCTCTGCTCCCGGTGTTCCAACCTGCCCTGCCCCTCCTCCGAGAGTCACCCAAAACACAACAGAAAAATATCAGGAGATCACACAGGGTAAATTATCAGCCAGAATAGACCTTGGAGAGGATTCAAATGAAATTTAAAACTGTCCCATTTTGTTATGCAGAACCTTTCCAAACACCAACTATCACTGTCCTTAGGAAAAGCTTTTAGTATTTTTTATCTACAAAAAACAACTAACTTTTTATAATTCAAACTCTCTTCATCCTAGCTTTCAAATAATCTCCCATTCCTTTGTTTCAGGACATGGCTTTGGGATGGGGGCTGGAAGGGGAAGTGGCTGGGCTCTGCAGGACACACGTCACCGCATGCAGGGCCCACCGTGCACCCAGCACATCAGAGGCACCTCTGGGCCTCCCAAATCCCTGGGACACACAGGCAAAGCCAGCAGGCTGGGATGAGGACTGGCACTGCTGCATGCTTGTCCCTGCCTCATCCTTACGGAGCGTGCAGGCAATTCCAGGGGTGCTCATGTCCTCCTTGGTTTCACCACTGGATCCCCCTTTTCCATCATTCCCCAAAGCTCCTGGCTGGGGACCAGGATCTCTGGGAATGCGGACCCTGGAAGGTTTGTGGAGGAGGAGGAGGATTATACAACCATGGGGCAGCTGGGCACAGCTGGAATGTTGGGACAGCTGGACACAGGTGAGCTCCCACAGGGAGGATGGGACAGAAATCGGGGCCAGCTGGACCAGCTGATTGACCACAGAAACCCGAGCAGGGGCTGGCAGCCACTCACTCCCTGTCTCTGCTGCTCCCTGCCCCTTCCCTGCAGCAGGAGCCCCGGGATGCTGTTTACCAGGAACCATAGCAACTTCCAAGGCCATTAGCTGCAATCACAGCCGGCTCCAGCACCTGACTGAAGGCTTGGATGTGTGATATTTAGTCTGACCTATAAAAATATCTCTGGAGCAACCTGCGTGCATAAGTGTCACATCAAATGCTTGTCATACAAGGGATGTGACACCGGGCACCTGATGGAGCATCGCCGCAGCTGAGGGGGGATCTGCCCCTTTAAAAGGCTCCTAATACTCTGCTCAGACACTACAAAACTCAGCTGGTGACAGTGGCCAGGCAGCGCGTGACAAACAGGCCCCCTCTCTTCCTTACTTCCCAGTCCAATATTCTCAGTTACCATTTTCAGTCATTTTGTTAAAGATGTGTGCTCTTACAGTGCTGACCCAGGACTCCGCTTAAATGCCACCAAAGATGGCAAAATGCCACCCTGGGGAAGCCTGAGCACGAGGACAGAGCTTGGCAGAGCTGTGGAATGGGCCACGTTTGGAGCTGGGGACAGCTCTAAAGCGCAGCAAAGCCCCTGGGGGCTCGGGCAGGGCTGGGGAGGCACCACCACCCTCTGCCCCAGCCGGGCACGGGAGATGCTGCTGCTCCTCCAGGTGGAACCCCAAACACCGAGCTGGCCCTCAGCCAGCTCCTGAGAGCGCTCTGCTGCTCTCCCCAGCTTTTGGAAACACCTCCTGAAGGGGATGTGGCATCTGGGGTGTAGGACTCAGCCTAAGGCGAGTTCTCCTGGTGAAGGGATGATTTAGGAGAGCTGATGCTCTCCAAACCAGCCTTTCATTTTCTACAGAGGCTTTCCAATACCTCACTCACAGAGCTGCTGCAAACACCTCCCTCACACGGCCTGCAAAGTCTCCCAGACAATGCACAATTTTCTTCTGGTTTTTTAGCACAGAGATAGGGTTCAGAACCTGTGGTGGAGTTCCCACCCCTGGAGGTGTCCAGGGAACACCAGGACGTGGCACTCAGTGCTCTGGGCTGGAGACAAGGTGGGGATCAGGCACAGCTTGGACTCCATGGCCTGGGAGGGTTTTTCCAACCCCAGTGATCCTGGGATTCTCTTTCCAGATGAAGCAAAACTGCAGAACCTGTCTTAGCAGGATAACGTGGCCTGGGTCCCTCTCTGAGGAATGGCCTGGCCACTCCTGACCTCAAATACAGCAATCCTTACACTCTGCCGACACATGTGGGAGAAATGCCACATTAACTGTCCCTGGAATTGGGTGAATTCTGTCCTCGAGGTCCCTTTGAAGAACGAGCCATTGTGACACAGCCACGCTCAAACTCCTTCCATCGCCTTTATATTTCTTAAAAAATTCCTGTTGTGGATGGTCATAACTACAAGGAAGGGTGTTTGAGGCTGTTCTGTTACTGGGAAATGGGGCCTCACAAACAGTAGTGAATCCAATATGTCCCTCTAGGATAAACAGAAATATCACTCTGTGCTTCTATACGGAATCTAAAATATTATACATACACAAATTTCAACTAATTATTCATAAAAAGAAATCAAAAGACAAAGTTTTGAAGGCTGAAGGAAACCAGTCTAAGATTTCATCCAAATCTCAGACATTTCACTCAGCTCTCCTGAAAAATCCTGCCTCTGTCAGGCATTTCACCTCTGCAGCATCTGACTTTTCTTTGTAGTATGTAGGTTTTAAAGTTAATTGATATTCATCTTCCACGTGGTTTTGTGGGGCTTCTCTCAAAAGTAGGATATTTATTGTCACAACAACGTTACAGGGCATTAATTAATGTGGTACTTTTAGAATTGGTGCTCGGGGACTCAAACAGAAAGTACCAGCAGAGTGTGAAATCCTGCCTTGGGCACTCCTTGATACGGGAACAACTTGGAGAATGTATATTCATTAACTTGCAGCTTCCTCAGGAATTACCAAGAGCCACAGAAAGACTGAACTGAAGCTGTTAGTCCCAGAAATATGGCTTTAAGCAAGAATTTGCTTGATTTTCAGCAGCATTTCTGAATGCCAAGAAGTACATGAATATGATGTTCTTGCATAAAAATAGTTGTATCAGGAAAAATTACAATGGTTTCCAGGAGTCGTCGTGGCCCATTAAAAAAATGGAGAAAATAGATTAAATTATCTCCTCTAGATAAAAAAATATTGGGTTCCTGATACAGAACTGGTAAAAGAGAGGAAAAACATCAGGTGTATTCCTGTGGTGTCTGACAGAAATCCCTGTTTGTTGAGAAAATTTCCACCTTTACAACTGCATCATTCACTAACCCTAAATCCACTCTCGTGGCACCTTAAACGCCTCTTGGAGGGATGGGAAAAGCTCACAGCCAAAGACATTTGTAATTCTTAAAATCCACAAATCATTTTAAAAATAGAACCTGCATCTAAAAGCATTTAAAACACAGAATTACTTAATAAAGGCAAGTTGGTATTAATGTAGCTTTTGCACCCAAATTCAGTTTGAGGTGATCAAAAATATGATCAGCTCCAGTGACATCAACAAAGTTTAATTCATTTACTTCTAAGCTAAATATACTCTGTTTTGGTAGTATCAGGAATGTTTTACATTTCCTCATATTTAATGGTTCTTCAAATCTGTCCCCTAAACACAGCAAATGATTATTTTAAATTTCTTTGAAATCCAGGGATCTGTGTACCTGGGCAGGCAGGTCAGGTGAAATAACCCAGGTATTATCAAAGTTGTGTCTCACAGGTATTAAGGAATTAAAATGGGAAATAGTAGGGATGACTTGCAGCCTGGAGATGCCATTCCCTTATTTAAAGTCTATTTTTAAAAGTGCCTGAGAGTTTCTCTGTAAAAAAATAATGAACTTTACAAAATGTCACTTTTACTAACAGAAATTATTGCTCAAATACCTGAATGTGCATATTAAATATTTAAAAAAAAAAAAAAGAGAGAGAGAAAAGAAAATTTCATCTAAATACTGCTGAGGTTGTGACACAAGCTGAAAAAAGCAGGGACATGCAGAGTCACAGCTGACACTGTCCTTAATTCGCACAACTTTGGGGAAGGTCAGGAGGGCAAAAGTGTAACTCTGGTCTGGGTATCGAGTTTGGAGGCTTTGATTTCCTCAATTTTGAATTTATGTCTTAATACATTTTAAAGATTATTTTAATCCCCTTATTTAATATAAAATGGTGATCTATGAGAGCTGGAGAGGGACTGGGGACAAGGCATGGAGGGACAGGACACAGGGAATGGCTTCCCAGTGCCAGAGGGCAGGGATGGGTGGGAGATTGGGAATTGGGAATTGTTCCCTGTGAGGGTGGGGAGGGTCTGGGCTGGAATTCCCAGAGCAGCTGTGGCTGCCCCTGGATCCCTGGCAGTGCCCAAGGCCAGGCTGGACATTGGGGCTTGGAGCAGCCTGGGACAGTGGGAGGTGTCCCTGCCCATGGCAGGGCTGGCACTGGATGGGCTTTAAGGTCCCTCCCAACCCAAACCAGTCTGGGATTCTGTGATTTATTGATTTACCAGATACCTCTGAACCCGAATTCACAGGGCAGCAAAACTTCCCCCTGTAACACTGCTGTGCCTGTGGAACACAGCTCAGGTCACAGCCTGGGAACAATACTCGAGTGGCAGGAGCTCTGCAATCTGGAATCACTGATAACTAGAGAATCCCTGCCTTCACACACAGAGGAGTTTTGACTAAAAACTCCCAAGACCTGGACATGTTGGAACAGAAATGACTCTGAAAGCAGGACAGGGTCAGGCTAAAATCAGCCAGGAGATCTGGCCTGCATTTGTGTTTCCATGCCCCAGTCCAGGGCATTTGTAACCCAAGGGAAGCCAGAGCGGAGCCAACTGCTCCAAAGCTCCATCCTGGAGTCCCCCACTGCCCTGCTGGGCCAGCCACTGCTTCCCACAGCTCCAGGTCACACAAACCAGCACCGTGCATGGGAGAATGGAATTTATCAGGAAATCACATCAAAAACTCATCGAGTGTTCTCAGAGTGACCTTACCTGCCCAGCCCGTGCCTCAGGCCCTTCGCTGTGGCCCAGCACGAGGGGGTGGCTGCCAGGGCCACACCAGGGCAGAGGATGGGCAGTGCCAGGAACACCCATTCCCCAGGTTTGGATGAAAACCTCTCAGGTGTTCCTCAGACAGGGACAGGCCACCTGCACGTGGCAGCTGCTCAGCACACCCTGGTGCAGTGACAGATCAATGCATTGGTGATCACCTTTGCAGGTCACTTCCTAATGCAACGATCAATCAAATTTACTTCCATTCTTTCAAAATTAAGCAGAAAGAAAAAGAGATTTTAGTTTTCTTTTCTTAGCTTATTTTTAACAGAGGCACTACAGAATTATGATGGTGTCCTTTTGGTAAACCAAAATGTCAGACACATATTATTCTTTTAAACATCTCCTGGCCTTTCTCTGAAAGGTTAAGGTGGTTTAAATAAATTTAGTCAAAGTAAATGACAGCTGAGGAAGAGTATTAGAAAACTATACTTATCAACAACCTCTTTTCCTTAAATTTAAACAAGTCATTTACCAAACTGCAGTTTAGGGAGATCATGACAATATATGCTGTTCCACGGGAAGATGAAAACAACTTTAAATGGTAAAGAAATGTAGGGTGGGAGAAATTACACACAAGTTAGTGAATGTTAATGCATGGTCTGAACTCTCCTGAAAGTTGCAAACCATGGTTTTTAAAATAATGGGGCAGCAGCCTGGGCTTTCACCTGAGACCTTAAGTGGGAGCTGACTTTTCCTGCTCTTACATCACATTAATGATGGGAACGGAGATGGAGCCGGCAGGAAAAGTGTGGATGCAGGCCTCACTCCAGAGAGTCACACAGACTGCCTCGGTGTTGGACAGCTGTTGTGCTTTGCCACAGGAGTGCTGCTTAAAGCAGTGGATTTGACATGTATTTTATATATTATGAAACACAACTTTAAAAGTGATCCTAACACCCGTGAACATTCCAGATGCACGTGTGCAAAAACAGTCCAGGTGGGAGAGAACCCAGCCCGAACCTGCCAGCCAAACCAGCGGCTCTTTAAGGTAACTTAGCAAGAGATCATTTGCCAATTAACATGGATAACTGGGATCTTGAACTCATCACCCAAATAAAATGATGATCAAAATACAGTGAATCTCAGAATCCCAGGATGGCTTGGATTGGGAGGGACCTTAAAGCCCATCCCATTCCACCCCTGCCATGGGCAGGGGCCCCTTCCTATCCCACACTGCTCCAAAGCCCATCCAGCCTGGCCTGGGACACTTCCAGGGATATAAATAACACTGAGATCATTTTTCACACATCAGTAATGCATTTTTTCCCATTGCCATCTGCTGAGGAAGCAGTACCAGTGAGCAGATACCACTGCACTGCTGGGGTCCAGGGGCAAGGCCTGTTCCCTGGCTCTGCTGATGTTCTCTGCTGCTCCTTGGCCACCTCCTTCCTCACCCCAAGAGCCAACATGGGTCACTCCACTCCAGCAAGTTCCCACTTTCCTGCAACAAACCCCAATCTCACTGCACAGCCCTGAACCTACTGCCCCTGCAGACAAAGGGAAAATGGGGTCATTTATTTGGGCCTCAGTTCAAGAACATTCTCAGTGCTGGTTGCACCAGGACCTCTGGCAAACTGCAGGAGGAAGAGGAGCTGCCTTACACCAACCTTTTTCTGGGCTGTTTACTCCACACACAACTCAGGCAGGATCGCGAGAGAAAACTCTTGTGAAGACAAAAATAATTCATTTTGGTATTTGTGTTTACTGCTCCATACCGAAGCAAGGACCTCCTGTCCAAGGACTTACTATAATTTTTACTTACTTTATTACTATTTTAATTACCACATAATTACAACCCCCTGCTTAAGCATTTCCCTTCAAACCTATCAGAAAAGCAACAAAATCCAACTTTCTGCAGTTACACCACAGCTCCAATGAAACCGTCGCTTTCAGGACTCCGCGGCTGAGATTTTATTTTTCCTTGCCCATAGGAAAGCCAGAATTACTCGTTTGCTGGCCCAGCACGAAGGCCTTACAGATTTGTCCCAAGTTTCCATAGAAATGCATTGATTAGAGCCTAATTCCCGTTAATGTTGTCTCCTTCCAGCACGCTCTGCTTGCTTACACCACGGAGCCCCTTCCCTCACAGCCGCCCTCAGCTTTTGTTCGGCTCAGTAGGTTTCCTAACTGCTGGATTTTATTGAGTTAAATCAAGCTGTCACTTCATCTGCCTGAAGGATGACTCAAATACAACACATAATAATAAAAGAAAAGTAGGATAAAATAATCTTGTCAAGCCAGAAAAACTGATTGCTTGAAGTTGTAGCCTTCAATCAATACACTAATTCCACAATTTATACCTCTTTCAATTGGAGAGGAAAGAAACCCTGATATGGTATTTCTTGGCTCACTGACCAACTTTGACCTTCTATCTATGTGAATGTGGGATTAGCAAGTGCTGCTGCTTAGTGAAATCACCTATGAAAACAGGGAAGCAAATAAGTGGCATTTGAGGCTCAAACTAACTTTAGTAATTCCAGCAGGGCGAGGGGTGTTTATTGCTCAAGTGCTCTGGGCTCACAGCAGAGGCCATGGGGCTGCTGGGTTGGGGTTTGGTGGTTGGACAGGGGGGCAGCAAAGCTCTGGGACCGTGGCACTGGAGCCACCAGCGGGGAGTCCCCCCAAAGCCGCCCATCTGTCCAAGGGAAATCCCAGGAAAACCAGGCTGTGGCTGCCTGTGCTGCTCACAGCTCCCTGGCTGGAGTCAAGCGGACAAAGAGTTTATCCAGGCAGCTCAGAAACCGATTTCTCAAGGAATAATGGCCCGTTTTGTAATTTGCTGGTTTTTTCAGTGTCCAATGATCACAAACCCCTCTTTTATTTGTAAATTGTCATTAATCTGCATAGCTTTATAGAAGAACAATCAAACTGTTCATCTAAAAATTCAGGATGCTCTTTGGCTGTCAGGTTCCTGCTTTGCTTTCAGAATTCCTCCCCTGCAGGCACAGGCCAGGAAATAAAAATTCTTTGTTTAGGGAGGCTTTTATACTTCACCCTGCCACCTGCTCAGCTCAGGTTGTGGCAGGCTATCAAACAGGCCTGGAACGAAGAGTCTCCCTGCCCTGGGCCTCCAAAAGGAAAAGCCAAACCTGTGCAGGATGTCAGATCAGCTGTGGTGCGGAAGTGCCAGTCCACACTGCTTGAAATAATAAAGGTAATTAAGGCAGTGCAAGAGGGTACAGCTTTCCTTTGCCTGGGAAAACTGGTGGTTAATAAACAGCCATTTCTCCCACTTTCCAGGGATTTTCCTTGTGCCTGTTTTCAGTGATTTCAGCAATACCTGCTGACCTGAGAAATCAAAGCTGAAACAGAGCCGTGCCCAGCCTGGGATGATCTCTGAACGCAGCCTGGAATAATGCAGATCCCAAATCTGGATCACAAGTGGCAACTCACCTCAGGGTAACGAATGCCAAAGCTCCCACATTCCTGAGGCTGCTTCTACCCCTTGTGCCCTTCTTTTGTCTCACTAGTGGGGTCAGAAACAGGGCAGTGCTGATCCCAAACAGACAAGGAAGGTGTTGTTACACAGTGAGGGTGGGCAGGCCCTGGCACAGGGTGCCCAGAGCAGCTGTGGCTACCCCTGGATCCCTGGCAGTGTCCAAGGCCAGGCTGGACAGGGCTTGGACCACCCTGGGACAGTGGAAGGTGTCCCTGCCTGTAGCAGGGGTGGCACTGGATGGGCTTTGAGGTCCCTCCCAACCCAACCATTCCAGAATTCCCTGACTCCAAGTACCACTGAGCAGCTAGAAACTGAATCCACTGGGTAAAACCAACCGGCAACAAGCACAATGACTTCCAATACCTGCAACATCCCTGACTGTTCCTGGATTTCTGCAGCCCCTGGCCACATATGCAAGGAGCACAATTAAGCTTTCGAGTTCCTTTTAGCAAGACACAACTTTGATTAACCTTTCCTTTACTCACAGTTTACTTTGCTTGGAGTAGAACACGCTGCTGGAGACATTGCCTCTATTTTTTTCCAGGGAGTGGATGGTATTTCCCCAGGCACCAGCCCAAGTAACAGGAACGCCTCCGTGGAATATTAAACAGCCCCTAAAACACAGTCCTGGGACAAGTGCACTTCCCACCAGCCTCACCCCATCCCAGGCAGCAGCTGACACCAGGCCCCTGCCCTGCTCCAGGTTAACTGAACTGGTCCTCAGCCTCCTCACCACCACCAGCAAATTGCAGCTTCTCCCTTTAATAGGGGAACAGAGTTAATGATGCAGCATTAATGGGAAGAAATCAAGCACACACGTGTCAGGTGGTCACCTCACCCTCCGAATGTCCTGACTCAGAAATGCTGAATTATTCACACCTGCCTCTGCTTCAACAGTGGGCATTTATGGGCAGTTTTCACAGCAAAAAGAGAAAATACCAAAGGAAAATGAAGAAAAATACAAGAAGAGGAAAGGTTTGCTGGGTATCAAAATGCTCCTTATTGATTATAAGCAATAAATGAAATAAACATTTTAAAATGTTCCAGGTGAGATCTTAGTCTCCCCAGACACTTTTCCCATGCCCAATTTGTATCTTCCTTATCAGAGGTATAAATACTTGCAGGAAATAAGGGTCTGCACCAAAATACTCCCTGCTTTCCCCTCTCCTTCCTTTTCAAGGGAAGGGGAATAAAAGAAGACATTTGCAGGAGGGGAGGCACAGCCCCTGAGCCCACTGATCACATTGTCCTTGGATTTCTGCTGCGATGAGGGATGAAGATGCATCTCATGCTGATCCTTTGAAGCTCATGGAGATGAAGGTTAAGAGGCATTTGAAGTTGTTAGTTTGTTTGTGGCCAGGGAGGGAGGTGCTCGGTGCCCTCAATCCTGCAGGCTCAGGGATGTCACCGGGACTCACCTCTTGACATTCAGTCCCATGGCAAGAACAAAGATTAGAGCCAGGGTCAGCCCATGCCAGTCCAATTTCACTCAAAGTTTTATTGCCAACACCATTGTTCATCTGATTGTTCCCAAACACTTTCTTTTAACAGAAATGCCGAGATTTAGCCTTATTTTCAGCCATCGATTACAGTGCTGTCAGCTGAGCAAATACTGGGCTGGAAATTGCAGTGTACTTGAGAAAGTAGGGGAAAATCTATCAGAAATGAACAAAAATTGCTCATGGAATAAGCAAATAAGGGAGATGGGCTCTGGGGCTGAATAAACAGCTTGTGTAGTGTGTGCACAAAACTGAGGCGCCTGCCCCCCTCAGCTGCCCTGGGAACCTGGGATGTGGGACTCTCTAGTGAGGAGAAACAAGCAGCTGAAGACTCCAGAATACCCAGGGATCTTTTTATCAGAATACTCAGCTTCTGCTGACCAAAACGAAAAAGCAAATGCTGTTATTTGAACGTGTATTAAGGATCTGAACCATGGGAGTAACACTGGTTTGAAAGAGTGCCCGGCCATGGCTCAGCTGTGGCACCTGCATCGTCCCCAGCCCCCTGGAGACACTGAGGTGTCAGCTCCAAACCGGCTCCTGTCTCCCTAAGACAGCTCAGGAATGCCTCCAACAGCTTCACAGCTCTCAGGAAACAAAAACACAGCGAGCAACAGCAACCACACAGAAATAGGAGTGATGAGTAAACCCAGAATGCCTTAAACGGGCACAAAACAATTCTGTTCCAGGCCTGAACTCCAATAATTTCACAATGAAGCCTCAAACACCATCCCAGTCCAGGCCTCAGAAGCCTGGTAACAAGAGCTCTGTCTTCTGTGTTTTCCTTTCAGCAGTGGCAGTGACAGCGCTGCTGCCTGGGGGCTGCACAAACTCTACAGCACAGAGCAGGGACCCCCAAAACCCATCAGCCCGAGCCGGGGATGGAGCAGGGGAAGGGACGAGCCCAGAGAGGCCGCTGAGCCCTGGAGCAGTGGCAGTCTCAGCACAGCAGCTGCCGCCCCACGGCCAATTGTCCTGTGGGAATCGTGGCAGAGGGACCTGCAAGGAGGGGTTTGAGGGCAGAGAGTGCATTCACTGCATGGATTTTGTAGGAGTGCAAGGGGCAGCACGGGGAGGAGCAGGATGGTGCCAGGCGCTGCTGGTGAGGGAGCTGCAGCCCAGCACTGCCTGTGCGAGGGGGACATGGGACTCTCCTCCCCATGGGAACCACCAGGGACACACCTGAATGGCCCCATCAGCCCCAAAACCAGGGCAGGAAACCCTCTTGGTGATTATCAGTGCCAGTCACACCTGGCTTAGAGCCCAAATCCTTGGCCAAGCTCAGTGAGCCCAGCACAGCCCCAGGGTCACAGGGCTGGAGAGAACCTCGGCTCCGTGCTCACACTGCCCTTGACGGGATCACTGGGGCTCAGCAGCCCCTCCTCACCTCCCAGGCTGGCTCACCTGAGCTCCAGCTGATGGTTTCCTTCTCTCAGTGAAATGTTGCTCTCTCTTTTGGTGCTGCCACTTGCAATTTAAAGAGAGAGCGGGAGAGTGACAGGGACTATATACAGCAGGGCAAATATTTGTTGTATAAGATAAACACACAATTATCTAAAATGTAATCTTAATATGACTTATTAAAATAGATTACATTTTAATGTGCACTGCAATTTGCACATTATCCAGCACACTCTGGATATGCAGCTTCCCCTGTGCCTCTCCCCTGACAACCTGCACCGCTGGAGATACAGAGAGGCGAAAACCCCGCCGCTATCTCCCTCTAAATGGCTCCATTCGGTGTTGATAGTCAGATACAGTCCTCACCTTTATCCCAGCTTGTTTCTGACCCACTGAGTTCGTGTTAATCACCCCTGTGGGCACCAATAATTTCCCCATATGTGGAATTTGATAAGTTAGAGCACCCACTTCATTTCAAGAAGATTCCAGCTGGCTATCCAGTTATCGCTATGGACAGCTTCAAGCACTTCCATGCTGGTCCTTGTATTCTGAGCTTTATCAAGTGCTTTGCACTTTTTGTCTTTTATCTCTTAATTGAGACCTGACTGCAAGAAATGCCTATCTCTTAAAGTGTGGTGCATTAAGTATTAACTTGAACTGCTTTGGCTACTTGAGGTATAGAAAAACCTTAAGAAGCTGGGAAAAGGGTGAAAAAAAATCTCCCCAAATCTCTGTTTAGAAAAACTGTGTAAATGCTGCAGTGCATTAAAAAAAAAAAAAAATTTCATCCTTTTCTGCCTCTTCCCACAAGTAAAAGGAAAAATAGAAAAGGAAAGTGTGTATTACAGACAGAAATAAACTCCATCTACTTGTTTGCTTAACTGGAAATGCATTAAAATGCAAAGGGCGTGGGAAAGGAAAGTGTTAGGAAATGAATGTGTATGAATAAGAAATTGTTCACAATTAAAGGTGGTAAAGAATTCTTTTCTCACCGAATGATCTGTTCAGTCCATTCAGTTGTGACAGCAGCAGCTGAATCCCATGGAGGAGCTGGGCGGGTGTGTGATTGCCACAGACACCCTTTGATGGGGAATATCTGTGGTTTTGGAACCATCTCTTCCCAGAACGACTCTGAGCGAAGGGTGTGGAGTCTGGCAGGGCCAGGACAGCGTGGTAGATGCAGGTTCTCTCTTGCTGCTCCACTCTGCACTTACTCCTTCCCCACAGACGTGCTTTGCATTCAGCCACAGCCCCGAGTAGAAGTGTTCCACTCCCTGTTGGCATCTGAAACCCAAAACCTGATTTGGGCTTGTGTTTTTCATCATTTTCCTGGGAAACAACCTCCCTGAAAAGCTGGTCTCAAACTGCCTGAAGAACCTCTCCTGGAAATGTTGGAAAAACAAGTGGATGTGGTGTTTCCCAGTGTGGTTTAGTGGGCATGGGGGGTTCAGCTGAAGGTTGGGCTTGACGACCCTGGAGGTCTCTTCCAACCTCAATGATTCTGTGATTCTCCAAGTTGGACATCTAAGCTCAGAATATGTTTGAAAACACTGGCACCAATGTCCTCGTGCAGCAATTTTATCCTCTCTAAAGTGGGGTAAAAACATTCCAGTGTCAGCTTAAAACCTTTGGACCAGCACAGGTCCCAAACCAGGCTGTCCTGGCAAAAAAACTGGGATCCACATATTCTTCACAAATGATCCCTTCCTTTTTTAAAGCAAAACTAAACAAGGCATGAACTGCTTTTTCTAGCCCAAACCAAATTTCTCAGGAGGACCAGGCAGTATCTTCTTGCCAATGAATTTGCAGAATGGAAAAGTAGAGGAAAAGCAGGACTTGCCCTTCCCAGGAACCCTCTGAGCCCTGGAGCTCTGCCCTCCCCACTACAGGGGTCACTTGCAGGTGGTTCTCCTGCACTGGATGTGGACCGTTGTTGTTTCTCTGAATACTAACATGAAATTACAATAAATCAACATTTCAAAGGCTTTTTGCCCATTCACAGAGCACAGGCGAGTTCAGGTCTCACAGTAACCCAAGTGTATCCCCACTCCTGCACCTGCAGGTGTATTCTTCCACTGATTTATCAACATACCAGTTTGCTGCCCCCAAAAATGCCACAAGCAAGGCAGACAAGATCAGGACTGTGTGGGGTAGATTAGGAGAAGGAAACATTGATAAGCCAAAAGACATTTTTCCTTTCAAAGACAAAGGCAACAGCAATAATCCCATAGTGAATGAGAGTATTCTCACCTTCCTGTCTGGGAGACGTTACTGAAATCAGAAAAGTAAAGCAAAGGCCCTGAAAATGAAGGTAAAATTACACAGAAAAGCACTTCAAAAGGGTTAGATGAAGGTACCTGTGGTCCTTGAGGGGCAGAAGGGCCACTCACAGAGAGGGAAGTAGAGGATATTTTGGCTGGTCAGGAGTAAAACCAGAAGAGAACCAAAGCACCAAAGAAGTACAGGGTAGAAAAGGAATGCAAAGGGAATTTTTTTACATGGCTGACACTGAATAACTGAAATCAAATCCCTTATGCAACAGAAGTAGAAGGCGACAGAAGTGCTATCAGAAAAGGTAGAATTCACCTGCAAGAAGTCAAACCCTTTGCCCTGGCACCAGATATTTAACAGCGTCCCCAGATACCAAAAGAGTTTTTACCAATTAGAAATTCCCACTTGTGTCAGAGGTCTACAGGAAAAAGGAAAAAACTGTGAAGAATCCATGATCTGTTATTCTTTTCTTGCCAGTTCACAACATTTTGGATTAGTTTTGGGGAGATTCTGTAAAGTCAACAGACGAAGAGAGCTGGCTGCCACAAACTTGTACAAATCTCTTCAGTGAGTGAATCACTGGCACAAACCTGTACAGGTCCCTTCAGGAATCCCTGCATGGCAGTAGGGACCAAAGGACCATATTTTAAGAGCCAAGCTGATAGCTAAGACTACACAAAATGCAAATCCTGCTGTCAGATAAATCCCCCCCAGCACACAGAAGAACAGGAGCACACCCAATTCCAGGGATTTCATCCCCCCCTCCCCGGCTCAGCTCCCTCAGCAGGCTGGGCTCAGCCCTCCACCCGCACAGAAATGTCTCTGCATTTGGCACCTGTTCCCACAGCCCCCAGGCACTGTATTCCCTAAAGCCCCCGAGCCGTTTGACTGCGGAGACGCCTGTGTTATTGTCAGATTCAAGAGTTAAATATTCCAGGAGGAATTTGTTCCTGCACGGTGATACATAATGCCTGAAAACCCCCTGCACCAATATTGCTCTCAAATTGGCAGCAAGTGAACAAGGGACATGAAGGATGCTTCAGCACAGTAACCTATCCTTCCTTCTCTCCTGGGAGCCACTTGGCCAGCTTTCATCCTCATAATTATAATAAATTTGACATTTCATAGATAATATTGATTTCTGTATTTTAGCATTTCACCATAGGTGACAGTCTAGCGTCAAGAATGAAATTTCTATTGATCTCCAGCGCATTAATCTCTCATGTGTATGTGATCATTTTTATAAGACCTTTTACTGCACATAAATCAATATTTCATATTTCCAGCTATGCCAGAGGAGATGTCATATTTGTAAACTGTGAGTTGACACCTGCAATTCCTTCCTGTTCAGCTTCAACTGTTCAGTAACAGTCGATTCAGGGTTGGGAAAGGATCAAGCTCCAGAAACAAGTGAGATGAAAAAGAGGGATGTAGAATACAGTAATTAGCTTAATGAACAAAGCAGCGGAGTAAGTGAAATAAAGCTGTGTTTCTTCTGCTTACACTTGCCTCATGAATACAAACATCTTTAGGGAGGTTTGCTAAGCGACTGATAACGCATTTTAATATGTTTAGAGCGCATTACAGTATAAATGTATTAAGGAAATAGAAGCAGTTAGGAAATTAGGCAAACTCCTAAATTAACTGCCTTGCTTGATACACCCTTATATCCATCTGAAATTATCCCTTTTACACACAGCATTGACGGCTATTTTAATGTGGAGATGGTACAAGAACTATTTAGTCACCATTTAAACCACTATGAATAACTCTGTAATTTAGCAAACAATAATTAGAGTAATAAAATTCTTCTCTTTGAGCTGAAAGATGAACTTCCCACAAACAGCAAATGGTACCAGGAGAAGAAAAAGAGTACATCACAATGAGACCTGGATCTCCTCTTTGTAGAGGTTTAAGTGAATCAGTTCAAAACCACATGAATAAAACATCTTTAAATAATATAGAATCCATATCTGAATAAATAAAACCGTCCAGCTGCTTTGGGATTTGCTAAATTAGTTAAATGAGCAATTACAGTGTGATGTCCAGTGGCCCCAAACCCCCTTACATCATTCAGCACTTTAAATTATTTGCTGTATTAACAGTGACCTCTTCTAGTTTGGACAGTTTAATAGTTTGGGATAGCAGTGGATAATCTGTGATTTAACAAACAGAGTCACTTAAAGCGACATCCATAACCCATATGTAGACACAGATCCTGACAAAAGTACCGTGCCAGTTCAGTCCTGGGCGTGTGCACAGCATCACAGCCATGAGCTCTCACAGCTGGTCTGAAGCAGCTCTTCCTTCCCTGGGTCACTGTGGAATTACAGGGCATGACCAGGGAATGCAGTCAGGATCCAGCCCAGCGCTGAGCAGGGCTCCCCTGCTCTGCCAGCGCTGCACGAACGGAACCGCCGGGACAACCACCACAAATATTTTTGGAGCCACACTCGGATGAGGGGCCCGTTGTAGGAAGCTCCTCAGCTCTCCTGCCCGCCTAAAGGCTGATTTTGAAACTCCCCTTCTACACCAATTTCCCACGAGCACTATTGACACACTATTATTTCAAATTACACGTCTGCTCACGGAACGGAAACGCTGCTCTCGCTTGGGCCTAAAGGGCAATCCCCTCTGTCCATCTGCAGGCATGTCCGTGCCCACGCAGCGTGTCCCCGTGTGCCTGTGCTAGCCCGGTGACAGACACCTTCTCAACATGGGCCTGACGCCCCGGGAGCGACGAGCCCTCGGACGCCGCGGCGGGGCTACGGCGGGGGCAGCGTCAGAGCAGCACCTGGGCAGGGCGGCAGGGCGAGGGGGCGCGGGGAGAGAGGGGTCCCCACGCACAGCTCGGTCTGCCCCGTGTCAGCGGAGCCTGGTGAGGGCCCTCCCTGCTGTCAGCCTCGGTTTGTTTGGCAGGGAGCTCATTCCGTGGGTCTGCAGCCCCGGCGAGGCGGCAGCGCAGCAAGGCCGCGTCGCTCGCTGCGGCTGGGCCGGCGCCGTGCTCAGCTGGGTACGAGGATTTTCCTCAGGAAAAACGCTGAGATGGGAAACGCAGCTCAGCAGGAACCGTTCCACAGGTGGGGTGCACAACCAAGAGAACCCGCTGCCCAGACAAGCTGGGGATTCCCCATCCCGGGAAGTGGCCAAGGCCAGGTTGGACATTGGGGCTTGCAGCAGCCTGGGATGGTGGAAGCTGTCCCTGTCCATGGCAGGGGTTGGGGATGGATGGGCTTTAGGGTCCCTTCCAACCCAAACCATTCCATGAAGAGCCATCCTCTCCATCCAGAAGCCAGTGCCTCCCGTTTATTTGGAGGTGGCACGGCAGCCGTGGTGGGTTCAGAACCTGTGGTGGCACAGCAGCTCCCACCCAACCACATCTGCACATCCCAAACCTGCAGACGTGGAGAACCCACTCGCAGCACCACTGTGATGGAATAAAGTGAACTCTCGATGGAACGCAGTTTCTTGGCTCTGCCCTTTAACACTCCGCAGTAACTCAGTGCCTGCTCAAACCTTCTCTGTGGGGTAGTGATATGAACTCATTCTGTTGTTCTCACCAGTGCTGTCACAGACCAAGTACGACCTGCTGAAAAAAATAGTAATTTTTACCTGAAAAATATTTATTTCTGGTCAGACCTTGTGTCATCTCTGCTGCACCCGAGTGGGGTGGCAATCCCTGCTCCCAGAGAACCCTATGAGAGTTTCACAGGAGCTCCGTACAGAAACTGCTCTTGGAATGAGATTGTCCCTGTGGTGTCAACACAGGCTGTTATTAACACATTAGGTGAGAAAAAACGTTTTGTGTTATTAAATTAGTGAGAACATAATTCACATTGGGTTGGACTTTGCCTCATCATTTATGAAGAGTAAATGCTCCAGTATTCCCAGAGCTGAATTAACTCAGTTTTCTTGAGCACGAGGGGCACCAGAGCCCCTCTTTCAGCTCCCCATCACCAGAGTGACCAGATTTTGGACAGAGGACGGATTTCCAGGAAAAGTTTAGGCTCACCACTAATAAATGCAGTGCCACATGATGATATTCCAAGGATCCCACACTGATCATTGGCTCTATCCAGGTTTAATCCAACCCAAAATATTCTGGGACTCTGGGACTCCTTTACTAACTTTTCCTCAATTTACTTTAGGTTGGACAGGGCTTGGAGCAGCCTGGGACAGTGGGAGGTGTCCCTGCCCATGGCAGGGGTGGAATGGGATGGGCTTTAAGGTCCCTCCCAGCCCAAACCAGTCTGGGATTCCGTGATTCTATAAAGCCCTGGCACATCCTCTCCCATTTGGGCACAGCCCACAGGTGTCATCACAAACCCGGGACAAAGACTCGTACAGCACGTGGGGATCATGCCCTGGGAATGGAGTCCCATTCCACTGACGGCGTGTTCAGGTGAATGGAATGAAATTCCTCTGTGCCTGGTGCACCCATTCATCCTTTGGGCATTTCAGACTGTTTCCAACCCCTTTGGAGCTGGAACCTCACAGCCAGTGCTGCTTTGAGTTGGTGTCCGTGGGGTCCCTTCCAAGCTGAGCTCTCCTTCTGAACCCCCCGTGCCCGTGAGAACAGGGAGCCTGCTGCTGTGGGAGCAGTGTCCCACAGAAAGGCTGAACCCCAGGGAGCACAGGTGGGGTGAGCAGATTTTCCCACCCAGAACAGGTCCCCTGAAGCCACTGAGGTGCTGCTGGAACCTTCCCAGTGGAAAAAGCCTTCCCAGGAACAGACGAGACCTGTGGGTTTAAAAATCAGTTTTGATGTGACCTAATGGCTTTCGCTGCTTTGAAAAGAACATGAAAGAGTGACAGCAATATTGAATTTTTAAAATCCTGCTCTGTCCACCTGCAGAGCTTTTCTGGCATTCTTTAATAAGGACTTTTACCATGTCATTATACATTTTAATTACACTGTTAAATGTCACAATCACACATGCTAATGACATCATTATACCTATTTACACCAATTATGTCATTTGATGCAATTACAGTAATTCTGCCAATACACACAAATCAATAAAAAGGTTTTGTTTGCATTTTTAAATGAGCAATCACAAAAGAATAAATCCACTTTCTAGGAAAAGCAGGGTGAGGACTCAAACACTGAAACTAAAGAAGTGACATTTGAGGCCTGGTTCTCATTTCCGCCCCTATGAACAGCCAAAAACTTCCATACCCAGAAGATGACACAATCATCCTGGTATCACCTGCAGGCATTTCCAGGAACGATTTTACACTTCCTTCCAGGCCATCCTGGGAGTGATAAGTGACAGAATTCCACAGCACACACATTTGATCTTTAAATTCGTGGATCTTTGCTCCAAACTCCCACACGGCAAGTTTCACAGGAGGGATAATTGTAGAGTCATGGAATCCTGGAATGGTTTGGAAGGGACATTAAAGCTCATCCAGTTCCACCTCCTGCCATGGATGGGGACTTTTCCACTACCCCAGGCTGCTCCAAGCCCTTCCAGGGACACTTTCAGCCTCTTTCCCTGTCCAGATCAGCACAGGGCTCACCTGAAGGTTGGCATTGCATCCTACACAGAGCTGAGCATCGTGGAATGGAGGGTTTGATCCTTCCAAAATTCACCTGCTGGAGCCAAGGTCCTGTGATCCTTAAAAGGCTTCAGCACAAACTGGGAGCTTAGAGCAAACGGGTGCAATAAAGTTTGCCAGGGTTTAAAACTTCAATTCTGTCCAAGGGCTCACATCTTAAAAAAGGAAATCCAGTAAAATTGGAGTGCATCTGTTAGTGCTGAACACACTCAGACAATCAGCTCTGCCTCCAGCACCCATTTCAGTGCTCAACACCCACATTTTCCAGGCACAAGGGTGCGATATCAGCCAGGTAAGACCCAACCCCCTCCCACACACAGAGGTATGAGCTGGGCTGAGAGCAGTCACCAGCACCGGTGCTCACCTGGCTTACACAAAGCCAGCTCCCTCAGTAATGGGCAGGGTCAAGCTCAGAGCACACCTACGCTGAGGCTGACCTGAGAGCAGCAGAGCCACGAGACCCAGCTCAGGCCAGAGCAGCAGTGCAAACTGCATTAAAAAAATCTATTAAAGAAATGTTATTAAACAGATTTTATTACATACATTTTCTTTAAAAGAATTCTTTCTACACCTACTTACAGCCCCCAAAACACACTTTAACCTATGTGTAAAGGAACACCATAAATTCCAGGTCTTCCCCCAAAAGAGAGGGTTCTCTTTTCCTGAAGCACTGCTGGCAGCCTACACAAGTATTTATCAGGCTTGTAGTCCAAGGCTGCTCTTTCCTCTCTCTCTCTACCACTGAAAAAAAGATATATTATTAAGAGATTTCATTTTTTTCTTAGTATTTAACATGATCAGTTTCTGTGTCTGGATGGTTTGAAATATGTTCTCCATTGGACAGATAAGTCTTGGGCAAATGACTGACCTTTTGAAATAATATTTATAATTTTAGAAATGTAAAACTTAACATTCTTTAGTAATCCAATATTAAAATGCATTTAAGTTGATCTATTAAATGCTACGATTCAAACTTTAAAAAAAATGTGCAATAGAAAAACATTAACAACATGTGTGGTTTGGAAAAATTCATTTATACAGCAGTTTGCAATGTCATGATGTATTTTAAATAAAAGAGCTACAGACAAAGGTATTGATTTTAGAGACTTAACTAAATAAACAGTATGTAAATTCTGTCTTTTTCTATAAAATTGGATCAGGACGCACATATTACAGTGTCTTTTTCTGAGGGAATGACAGCGATTGAATTTGGCAGACACTGGAATTTGGTTAAAGAGCTAAAGACCTTTGCTCTTTGGTTTGCAGCGAAGGCGAGCGCTGGGAAAGGACAGCGGCGTGGGGGGCACGGCCACTCCTGGGGGCAGCTGCCCACGGAGGTGCCACTGCCACTGCCGGGGGTCCCCAAACAGCCCCGGCCTGGCCGTGCTCACGGCCCCGGGGTCACCTCGGGGAGGACAGCGAGGACAGGAGGGACCCCGGGAGCCCTTTGGGCGCCTTTCCTGGTGCGCCGGGGTCCCCTGGCAGCGCGGCCTTTGGGGGCACCACACAGGGGTTCCTGGACAGGCCTTGCCTGGGGACAATGTGGGGAGAGTGTCCAGGCAGAAAAGTGAGCTTTGGGCTGATTTGGTCTCCAAGCCAAGCTGCTCAGGGTCTGTTTTTCCAAGCCTCACGTGGAGCAGCCCCTGACACCCGACGGGTCCTTCTCCCTCCCCGGCCCCCAGTCCAAAACTTGCAGAGCAGCAATGCTGACCATCAGGCTCTTAAAAAAAAAAAAAAAAAGGAAGATTTATTGATAACCTTTCTAACAAAGGGAAGATCATTCCCCAAGTTCCTTATTAATTTATGCTCCTCTATAATTATCACTTAGAGCAACCACTGGAGCGCTAATAAATAAATAATGAAAGCAAAAACATAGCACGCTGCGGTGCTTAATCTGAGATTACATATTTATAACAACAAAATATGCAATTCAAGCCTAGTTCAGGGCTTTCTATCTCAGCCCACCCTCTCTGAGGGCCGGTTTTTTTCCCCCTTCTTTGTTATGTCATTCTGCAGACAGATCCCAGGCTGTTCCCTGTCACCCACCAGAGCAAGCGGCTCAACAGCAAGCACAGTTGGACAGCCCTTAATTAGTGCTACTCGGGATAGTCAGGATGAGAGCTGTGTCAGCATCTCACCCAGATCCCCATCCGGGGGGTGCCGAGCAGCCCTGGATGCTGCCAGAGCCCCGGGCAGGGCGGGGTGGGCAGGAGGGCCCCAGCAGCCTTGGGCAGGGAGCACAGAGAGCCAGAGCTGGAGAAGCAGGACACTGGGTCTCTCATTCCCACCCACAGGAACACAGAGCACACTGTAGGAATGGCACTGGGAGGAGAAACGTAGGGAATAATGTACTTTGTGTTAAGTGGCCTCAAATTATTCTGTCCCATTACACAAAGTATTAATTCCTTTAAGCCTGAACCATGCGGCTATGCCAAAACAGTGCCGGGGCGGTAAGAGCAGACAGACAAATATCAAAGTCACTCTTCAGATCGTTAAAAACTCAGCATGGGAATCCAAATACTGTTATTCAGATATTTGAATGAAAAATCCTGATTTCTTATTCAAAAAGGACGAGGCGCAATGTTAAAACTTGGCGTTTTTAAGGGGATTAACAACAGACTGTCTCATAGGAAATAACCAATTCTTGGAAAAAGCAGCAAAATTGTACCCCCCTTACATTGCCTTGCATGTGGAGATGTTCCCAAGGAACCACGTGAAGGCATCCCAAATTTCCCAGTTTAATTTTTATCATTTGAACAACTTGCCTTCCAGCTGAAATCAGGTGGGAATGTCAGCTTGTTGTCCAGATCACATCACACCCAAAGCATCACTCCCACGTTCCTACCCCAACAAAACGTGTTTTCATTTGATTCTGATCAACACTAGACCCAAAGTGGGAGTGACAGTATTTTCCAGAGCAAATTTGATGTTGTTTGTGAAAGATTCATAAACTGAGTGGGGCATCAGTTAATGTCTCCAGAATCGGTGAGGAAACTTGGGCAGTGCAGATCATTTTCAGCTCAGAATTTCTTCCAAATTATTTTGCTTTGAAGGATCAGTGCTCATGATGTGCTCAGCCATGAGCAGCAGTCACCTGAGTCAGTTCTGCTCCCAAATTGGAGTGATCCAATTTTTAAAGGGAGCAGTTACGGATGCCTGGGGAGGTGCAGAATTCATCCCCCGTTTGGGGGGGAAATTGGGTGAAGTGATGAGCTCCACGAGCACCTCTCAGATCTCCACCCTTGAACAATTAAAGCCATGATCCTGAGAGAGCAAACAAAAACAAATGGGGGCTTGGTGTGTGTGTCATCCTTCTCTCTAATGCTCCAGCAGCTCCGCTCAGAGTTCAGGCAGTAAACAGGATGATTGATGGTCTTCCATGCACAAGCAGGAAAAACTGGAGATTCAGCTCCTTCTCCTGTTCCATTTTTCTTTTGCTGCTGCACCATTAGAGCTGGATGCCATCAATTTAAGCAGGTACAGGATCATACCCTAAAAATAACTCTCCTGATCTCTCTATTTCTTGTTGGAGGAGCCGAAGCCAGGGGCTTGGGCTCCTGTGTGAGGTGCTCCTTGCCCATTCCTGCCTATTCCCAGCACCACCAGCTGTGGAAATGCTCCTTGTGCACCAACCACCAATGTCACAGGCATGGCACAGACGTAGCTGGCATAAGGCTCCCCTGACCCCACAGGAATCGCCCCGATTCCCGCAGGAATCGCCCCCATTCCCGCGCCAGGCGTGTTCCCAGCTCCATCCCGGCGCAGAGCCGCGGTGGCTTTCCAGGCTGGTGGCAGCACAGGCTGCTTTATAAGGATGAATGAAGATGAAAAGGAAGACAAATAGAAGTGAATGAGGCACTGCTGGCCGTGATTCATGAGAGCCTGCAGTAAGCCTGTTAGCCTCCGCCTGGCTCCCTTCGCCGGGAATAATGGATAGTTACAGTGTGGATAGTGACATTGTCAAACCATCAGGAATTGCTGATTATGGTGCTAAATATTGATCTCTGCTTCACATGTGTCAAAATTCTTTCTTCCCTTAATTAGAACTTCCCTAAGCACCCTCCAAGAACAAACCGAATAGATCAGATCTCCGTGAAAGGGAGTGTGATACCAGAATATAATTGTGACCTCTTGTCTTCCTCCTCTCTCTGGAGTTTTGAGATGACTTCAGCTGTCTATCCTGCCCTTCCCAGCACATGCGATAATCATACTCATTTTTCCCAATCTAACCATAGGAAGATTTTTCCAAGGCTGTGCTTTTCATCATTTCAACCCACCGGGGCTGCAGTCAGATGGCAGCGAAACTTAAAGTGCCAGAAGGTGCCTTTTTCTATTTGTTTGTTTCATGGTACACTGCACCAGGCAGTGACCTGTGGCAGGAGTGTCACACAACACGGAGACAGGTTCACCCAATGAAAGGGAGCCTGAAAATTAACACAGATCCCTTCATTTCTTCATGCGGGATCGGGGAAGGGCAATTTAATGGATGTCAGAGTCCTCTGATTATCACCCTGCAATCACGGGCGATAAAAAATTAACTTTTGTTATAATGATTACTCCACATTATTTGTATTAAAAGCACATTTCCTCATCAAGGGAGTCATGACAATTAGTACTAATTTTGTATTACTGTTCAATCATCTTTCCTACTCTTTACAGTATTTATAATATAAAATAATGAAAGCCTGTGATGTATGGTTTCAATTTACTCCACAAACTGAGCACTTAAGTCATTTATCTTAGTTTATCTGTAATATACTGGGGCTCGGGGTTTTTTGTATTGTTTTTCTTAAACATGACACGGTGGTACATTTACCTTTAGTTTGATGTGCTTGATAAAAATCAATACTTCATTAAAAGATTCCCCCAAAATTGTTCAGAGCAATTTCAGCAGAGGAGAGGGAATGGGGAAGGAGGAAGGGGCTCATCTGTAACCCACTAACATTTATATAACCACGCAGGGCTGCACTGTCCAGGGCCAGCTTCTGCAGGAGCAGGGATAGAGACGTGCAATTTGTGGGATTGTGAGGAGGGCAAAAGGAGGAGAAAGGCCCCGTTCTCTCACTGCTCCCCGGGAAGCCAAAGAAAAAACCACAAATGACAGAAAAAAGGGAGTCACTCCCCAGGACAAAACTCCATGGGAAGTGCTGCAACAAGTGCTCGCTGTCACCCCTTCCCCCTCGTCCCCAGCCCAGGGCACAGCAGCCAAAAATCACCAACACATTGAATTTCCAGTGGCTCTATTTGAACCTCTTTGGTGGAGGCACCCCTTAGTCACAGCACTGCCCTGTGCTGAATGGAAGATGATCTTCCCCAGCAGACTGACAACAACCACAAAACCATGGAATTGTGAAGGCTGGGAAAGACCTTTAAGACCACCAAGTCCAGCCATCAACCAGCACCGTGTTCACCACCAAGCCCTGTCCCCGAGTGCCACATTCACGGGTTTTTGAGCACTTCCAGGATGGCGACTCCACCACTTCCTTGGGCATCCTGTCCCAATGCCTGACAGCCCTTTCCATGAAGAAATACTTCCTAATATCCAGCCTCAAGCTCCCCTGGCTCCACTTGGAGCAGTTTCCTTACAGCATCCCAGCAGACCAGGAGTCCTGGGCTGGCCTGGCAGTGGACACGGGCAGTGCTCCTGCTGTGTGCTGAGGGAGGCAGGCAGGAATAGTCTCCCCCATCCGCCAGCTTGGGCAGGAATTCACTGCCAGGAATCACATCTGGAGTCTCCCAGCTCCTCCTCTCACTCAGCCTGTGCTGAGCCACTGGACAAGCCCAGGAGAACCCTGGGCACAGCCCAGCCCAGAGCCAGCCCTGCCCAGGACCCACCTTCAAAGCCCAAAGAGCTGTCACCAAAGACACCGTGGTGTCCTCAGGAAAGGGTTCTGGAAGAATCCGTTACCAACCAGCTGCTGGGCATCCAACCAGGCTGTTTCTCAATCCACATTCACCCTTAGGAGGTTTCATTCCTGCACGTTGCCTCTTGGCCACCAGGAGAGACGTGAGGCTGGCTCTGCTCTGCCCGAGTCCCAGTCTCGTGGGACAGTGACACAGAACAGGCCAAGGCTCTGCCCTCCCTCTGCCAAACTGGGATCCTCTTCCACGCACAGGGTCTGCACACAGGGGATCCTGCACTCCTGGGGCTTCAAAATACGAATACAGAGAAGCTTTATCAAGTCATGCTCGCTGTGTGATTTGAACTCATTTTGAGAGCCAATTATGCTTCCAGACCAGCAGAAATTCATCTGATCAGGTAACCAGGGGTCAGAGCTTTGCTCACCTAAAGATCACTGACCTGGCTCCGGGGCCGAGGTCCCCCACACCCCAGGAGGGAAACTCCTGCTGATGAGGCAGAACCACGCACGGGGCTTAAGCTTTTAAAAATATTGCACCTGCAGATGAGCAGGAGTGGGAGGAAAGCACATCATTCCTTTATCCACGGCGCAGACTTCGAGTAATTCAGGGGAGGCAAATACGATGCGATCAATAAAGCAGCTCCGTGCCTTCCACACTCACGGCCTCCTCATGAATCTTAACCAAGAGAAATAATAATAAGTGACAGAGAAGGTTTCTGGTACTTTAAATAAGCAAGTGAGCCTCCTAAAGCTACGAGCAACATTCTCTGGATATCAAAAATAATAACTGGTTGTGCAGCAGTGCAGCATGGAAACACAAGGGTATAAGATATACTGTACTTTAAGCTCTGTTTGATGAATCTGAGCACAGTTCCTGAGGGATAGATTACTTTAAACCATGCTCTTTTACTTTCTAATCCTGACTTGATTTGATTTGTACTTTAATACAGCTGCCTGGCAATTCAACAGCAAATAGAGACTATTTATGTAATCATATTGTAAGTAGTGGGACAAGAAGAAACTCTCTAGAACCTTTTTGGAAAATAGTTTGTTGTACTTTTTTATTTATTGAACAGCAGGGCTTCGGGCTTTTCAGTGCTCATTATAATTGGTTTTCTGCTTGAACTTTCAAAAACTGTCATGTCAATACTCAAACAGAATTTTTTTGCTTACTATATGGCTGTGGGCTCTATTTTCTCATGTGCTAGTTGGCAAAGTTCTTGTAATATCTTAGAGGCAAGTTCTAGACTCTGAGTTGCTATTTCAGAAACTGGAAGGCAGGGTTATTTTATCTCCCCCATTGTTCTTGCTCGCCCTCCCAGAATCCTGCAGCGCCATTTGCTGGGATTCAGTGAGCTGGGGAGAGGCTGCCAGGCTGCTCCAGGCTCAGTGTCCGCTCGGGAAGCTCTGGTGGAGCACACCCTGCTCCTAAAATGGGTGTGGGGCTCACCCCGAGCCTGTCCCTGTGAGGAACAGCTGTTCCCCGTGCCAACAGGGACAGAATTCAGTGAATGATGAGAAAATCTACAGGGCAGCAATTAGAGACCCACTGGCTGATTTCAGGCATCTCCCCACTCCCAGTCTCCGTGCTGGAGTTCTGCCCAGTTCCCCTGCACTGGGATTGGGGTTGGATCCCAGTGGAGGGGTTGGCTCGGTCCAGCCATGCAGGACTGGAGCTGCTCCACTCCTCAGCACCCATCCTTAACTCCAAGCACCCATTCCTAACCCTCAGCACCCAGTTCTGTCCCTCAGCACCCATCCCTGCCCTAAAACACTTTCCACAAACACAACTATTTGTATTCCTGGAGAACTTTGCCTCAGCTGGTCAATTTATTCCTTTGCAAGCAGCCTGTAAAATTACTGTAATCATTTTCTATCATGTTACAAACACTGGAGAGTAAAAAAAAAAAAAAATCAAAAGAAGAGTTTGGTGCCTTGTACAGCAAAAAACCCAGTTTGCCTGCAGTGGGGAAGGGTGTTCTCTGCTGTGCGTTGCTGGGAAAAGAAAACTGGTCTATATGGGAAATATAACCAGTCTATTTTAGTACTTAGAGAAAAAACCTCTCTATTAGTGGTTAGTTACCAGATTAAAAAAAAAAAAAAGGTCCAGCTACTGTATACAAAATTAAATGAAAACAGAAACCCAGCCTAGAAGCCCTGGTTCTTGTGGTAGTGATGTTGCCAACTAAGCTGTAAGGAAAGGAGGTGAGATCTATCACTTCAGACTTTGACGGTGGAAAAGCCTCTCTTCAGGATGTGTATTTTCAGCATTTAAAGGTGACTCTAAGATTATTTCCGTTCCCAAGGTGTGGCTGTGTGGCACAGGGACTGAGGGAGGCTGCAGGCCTTTGGAGGACACGAGCCTGGCTTTGCTGACCAGCACAGCTGAGCGGGACTGGGCAGAACTGAAAATCTGCTGCTCGACCAGCACTGGGGCCCAGCAAGGAAATGCCAGTGTTAAAACTCAGCAAGCAGAACTCTGCCCTTAGCTTCCCCCAACACAAGAAGGAAAACTGGGATTTCTGTTCTAACTTCATATTAGATTACAAATGAATGATAAATGACATGCTTAGATGCCGGAAGTTTTCCCAGTGTTTACCACTGCTGATAGAAGGAAGCAGGCTGGGAACTATTTTAAGTACAGGTCGCTAATTCCAAGGAAATTCAGCGAGTGGAGGGGGGGAAGCCTCATAGAACAGAAAATGCTCTTTGAAACAATAATGCAATATGCAGCACTTACTAAAATCTATTATTTCTGTCAAATATTGAGCCAGCAGGGGTGTGCAAACACGTGCAACGGGGTGGCTGCGTGTTAACCGGGACCTGACACATTCTGCTGGGCTCTGGGAACACCCGAGGAAAATTCCACAGAGCAGAATTTCAGTGGCCAAAATTCATATAAAATTAATATTTAAACTTAAAGCAAACATGCATGGAAATGCTGTTAATAATAGGCTGAACAGCCGCCTCAAACGTTTCTTTTCTAAAAAATTACTGTGCATTTCATATTAAAATACATTAAATGTAGAGTTCTCACTACAGAATTTATATTTGCTTTTTCGTTTCCTTATTAACTCCTATTTTCTCTGCACTTGGCTTATGAAATACTAATACTGCAACTATTTTTTTTCTTAAAAAAAAAAAAGCTGTACAATTGATTAAAAAAATAACCTAAAAAAAAAAAAATTGCCGTTTTTCCCAGCGTTTCCAGAGACAATAGAGGGTCAATAGTTTGGCAGGATCAGGACAGGGGAAGGTTTATCCAGTGTGGGTGACAGCTGGGAAGGGAAAGCAGGGACGATATCGTGGGTTTGGTTCCTAAAACTATATCAAGGCTACTCTTTTAGTCAACTTGGAAATTTATATACTATACACTAACCCTCCTTTAATATCCTCTCTCTCTTTCCTCTGGGCATTTATTGCTGTTCTTTCTAGTTCAGTAACCAGTGAGCAGAAGGTTCATTAAAACTAATTGAATTGGAAACTTGTCTGCCCTGGGAAATGTTAACTCTTTGTTGTTATCGCTGGGAAATTCCTTTTGTTATTTCCCTTTGAATGATGTGATTGGGCTGGAACGCAGCAAACAGCACCTCGGGAAGGTTTGCCTTCGGCAGCCTGTCCGGGCAGCACCTTTGGGAAGGCTCTGGGCCCCTGGGGGCATCCCGGGTGGGTGCCTGGCGCTCCCCCAGCCCCAGCCCGGGCAGGGAAGGGAAGGGCTGGCAGGAACCACCAGGCTCCTTCCCAAATCCCCAGCACAGCTCCAGCCTTGGGCACCAGGCTGAGGGTGGCACAGAAACCCCCAGGGGACGCGGGGTCACATCCCAGGGTTTAAATGTCACAGGGAAGGACAGGGAGATTCCCGGGGGGTGAAGCTTATCTGAACTTCCCTCTGATAATCCTTGGGGAACAACACTCCCCGAACAGCTCAGGACAGGGGCTCAGGACAGGGGCTCGTCCAGCTCTTTGCAGCTCGAAAATATCGATGAAATAAAACACTTGATAATAGTCACAGTGGTAGATTTCTGACAGCTTTAAAAATCAATTGAAAATAACAGGCAACCCACTGTTGCTAATAAAAGTAAATATTTATGACTGATTTGACTGAGCTTCAATACCAGTCAATCACTTTCTAAAGGATCTTTGCAATTCATTAACCTCTTTTTACTGGTCTTGTCCCTGTTGGTATTAGCCATTAAAAGGGAATAAGGGAGGGGGGCTTGATTTTTCTATTCTCATCATTCATAGCTTATTTGTTCATTCCCTCCATTCCCATACGTTGCTGTTAAATTGATTGTCTGTTTAGTCATATGAATGATAAAGTAGCTCTGCCAGGAAGAATGAAAGCCTCCATTAATTCCTGAGGAGGGTGGGCTGCTTTGCCTCAGCCTCAGCCTCAACCAAAACTACTCCCATAGTTTCCTGCCACATCAGTAACTAAATTTAGCCCTTAACATATTGCTGATAATAAGAGCCATAATTCTCCTCACAAACTTTTCCATGTCAAAACTTCAGGGAAAATTATGTTTATGAGTATCTCTTAAAGACTGTTGTTATCAGCCTGGTGTCCCTAACCCGTAACATGACACAGCAGGGTAGGGACAGCTGTCTTCGTTTCAGAATTCAAATGGGACTTCTGAAAAATAGTGCTGGCATGCCACAGGGGAAGAAGATTTACATCAGCAGGAACTTCTCCGTGGAAAGGGTGGTCAGGAATTGGAAGGAGCTGCCCAAGGAGGCTTGGAGTGCCCATCCCTGGAGGTGTCCAAGAATTCCTGGAGGTGGCACTCAGTGCTCTGGGCTGGGGACAAGGTGGGCATCGGGCACAGCTGGGACTCCATGGGCTGGGAGGGCTTTTCCAGCCTCAGGGATCCCAGGGTTCTCTAAGAATAGACACAATTGTTCCTTTAAATAATAAAGATTAGGAGAGTAGGTCTGACTTACCAACCCACATAAACTCCGTGTTTATTTGTGTTTTCTGAAACTGATGAACTAAAGCATTGTCCAAACATAGCATTAAACCAAAACACAGTACCTTGTCCCTCTAAAATACCCCAAAGGGACACGGCAGACCACGCCCACAGGCGGGATATTTTCCAGTGATGCCCTCAGTGGTGCAGCCAGAGGACTCCTCATTGACAGGGTTTGCTCTGTTATTAAGAACCAGCTCCAGAAACAGAATCTGTAGGATCCAAATTAAAGGCGACTTGGGGGAAACATTACATTCTACATCCCCTCTAAGGAACACTTTCTTCCTGGCCCGGGTCCCCTAATGGGGGGGTGAGGATGAAGGAAGCCTGTCCCAGCCTCAGGAATTCTCAGCACATCGCATTTCCCAGCTGCACGTGCAGAACTCGTTGCTGTTCCACCCAGCCCCGCAGTGTGCCCTGCTGCTCCAGAGCACCAACTGAGCACTGTTAAAGCTGGAAAAGAGCAGAATTGTCCAAGCCGTGAGGCCGCTGGTGCCAGGGGCACCTTTGAGCCCAGGTTCAGCACAGCAGCACACGGCTCTTGCAGGAGCCACTGGTCCTGTTGTCACCTCCAGCCAGGGGGAGGGCGATGGCACTGGCCAGGTCACCCCTGTGCAGCTGGGCAGGAGATCATTTAATGCCATCAGCTGGGGACAACACATCTTTATATCAGAATAACCCCTCCCTCGCCACCAGGACCGACTCCAGACGAGGCTCAGAGTAACAGATGAATTATTTGCAGGGAAAGTTTTTTGATAAACAGTGTCCCTTTTCTGTGTGTGAGTCACCCCTACACAAACTTCTGTTGATGCTAATTTAGTACTTTCATTTATAAGTTACTCCGATCTATTCAACAGCTCATTTACAATATCAGGGATAACCACAGATTGCCCACGGACTGCTCTCGAGTCTGTTGGCTCCAGCATTTATTTTTCTGTCTGATTAGTCACTTAAGCCACACGCTGCTGTCTCTAGTCCTTGTAGCTACCCTACAACGCAGTCTCGTGTCCCCAGCTGAGGGAACTCAGCCCAGATGTAAATGCTTTCAAACTGTGGCAGGGAATTTTCAATTAAAGAACTTCATGTCTGGGTTTTTTTTCTCCCTGACAATCCATCCCAGGCTGAGCTCCAGAGTGAGGCACAGCTTCATGTCTGCAAGTGTTCACACAGCGCAGAGCTGAGAATGTGCTTTCAGCTGCTCACTTGGTGAGGATTTCATTATTCCAGAGCACTCCCTCCTTCACTCCAAGACTCACCCCAAGTTTTCCTAAGAAGGACAAGGTTTGTGAACAGCAAAACCACAAAATGTTAATCTTAGTTTTAACTGAATCTTAAAAGACAAGTTCTTTAACATTGCCTCTGGGATTTAGTGCCACACCTGTTCAGTGTGGTGCTGAGTTCCCGTGTCACACCAGGAGCTCAGAGCAGGTCCCTGCACCCCTGGCACGCTGTGGGTCACACCTGCAGTGCCCTGGGTTGTGAGGGAGCAGCTCCAAACCCACCAGCTCAGCTCCTCTGCAGAGGTTACAGGGAAAGACAGGACCTGAGTGGGGTTAGACAATGTAAATTCTATTTAGATGGCAACTCTGACAATGAGATAAAGCTCATAAACTCCGTTTTATCATCCTCTTTCTTTGAGGATGAGTGAAATCCTCTTTCCTTGTTTGCAGAGCGTGAGAAAGCCGTCTGAAAGTGAGACAGAGCGCACACAGGCTGGGATGGGAGGGCAGTAATGCGCTCCTCTCCTCTCCAGACCTGCCCTGCTGACTTCATCCAGGCTCTTCTCAGCTCCAGCAGGGAGAACAGAACCCAGGAGCTGGCAGGGGCAGCACGGGAGTGGGGCTCAGGCTCTCAGGGGCAGCAGCAACACAGTCCCAACCCCAGTGCCCCGGGCTCTGGCAGGGCCCCATCCAGCCCTGGGGCTCCCAGCCTTGCTCCCAGGCCATCCCTAAACCCAGCACCAAACCCTCATCCCCCTGCAACATTGCCTTTGCAGCTTCCCTCCATGACACCGACGGCTGGAGAGCCCTTTAAAACTAGCCCTTGTAGCTTCAGATTGGTTTCCAAATTAATGATCCATCTGTTTAACCTATTCCAGGACAGCCCTGTCTGAGGCAGAGCCAGGGGAGCCAGGCAGCCAGAGCCTCCTTCCCCCCAGTGAAAGTTCTGCTGCCTGCAAGCGGCTCTGAGCTTGAGTTCTTGTAGATAAATACAGAACATATTTACAGCTGCCAATGACAGATGTTCAGTGTAAATATTATTCCAGCAGATTTTTTAATCAGATGGTGTAATGCATGATAGTGTCATTTAAAAGAAAAAAAATGGATGAATACAGTGAAAAAATTACCATTTGAAAGGCAGAACTATTTTTGGCAGAATTCATAATGAACTAATTTTTCTTGTCAGCAAAATGATGCTAAAAGAGACACAAAACTTATTTCTTAGTTGTAAGAAAGCAAATAATTAAAAATTATATACGTGTTCACCTTTATGTTCAGGTGCAGAGGAGTCCCACACACCGTGACCTGTATTTGTTCAGCACCATGGAAACCATTTCACTCCATTATCCAAACATTATTTACATAAAACCGAGGGGGAAAAGGTAAGAGAAAATAAAAGTGACACAGGCAGAAATAATGACAGCGATCGGATTCATGGTGGAGAAGTGGGCAGGGAACCAAGAGGGCTTTAATGAGATTTACATTCACGGAGGGGAGCGGGTTCCGAGGAGCTGATTGCATCCAAATGGGATGGGAAGGCAAAGCCGAGCTTGCGTGGTGTCAGGTTTCTCCTGGCCCAGCACTGCCTTGGCAGAGGGATAAATCTCGGTTACCCAGAGCGGGGGCAGCCTGGCCGGAGGAGCACGAGGGCACAGCAGGGACAGGGACAGGAACCCTGTACCTCGCTGTTTGGGAAGGGCAGGCAGTCACACCTGGAGCTGTGAGCCTTTCCCACAGCGGCTCCTCAGCAGGGTTTGATGTTGCTGCCCCGAACCTGCCCCTGGCATCCCCCAAACGCTGCTGGCAGCCCCAGCCCCGGCACCAGACACCCCAAACCCCCCACACTCGCTAAAAACGTGTCTCCTTCACCGCCTGCTGGAGCTTCCCAAACGTTATTCCCTCTCTACATGGAAAAAAAAAAACCACCCGGGACGATCAGGAAATCCAGAGGAACATCAAGAAAAGCCGCGTTTGGAGCAGACACCTCCCAGTGTGCCCAGCTCACGAAGCAGCCAAAGCCAAGGATTCTGCAAACAGGGGACGGGAAAAACAAGCAAAGAACCTCCTCATCCAGTTCTTCTGCCTCGGGGTGAGTAAGATCCACCCGAGCTGTGCCTGGCAGCCTCTCCCAGGGCAGCGGCCCCAGCCCTGCCACCAGGAACCCATCCACGGGCAGAGCACGAGCGGCTTGCCAGGCAAGGGCTTCCAAAACAATTTACAGCTGAGTGTCGGAGCACGGAATGCTTATTGTCACTTAATTAAAAGAATTTCATTTTAATGCCTTTTGCCCATTTAGAGCCAATTAATGCAAGGTGCTAAGTACTCTTAAATCACATTGCAGCCAAGGCGAGCTAAGGCTGATCAACCATTCATGAGAAGAACCTTTTCTGATTTGATTCTCAGCTGAGATCTTGAAGTGCTCTTCCAAGTGCTTTCTTTGGGATGGGAAGCTGCAGAGGAGCAGGATTGAAGGCTTCCTGTGCCAACAGCACCTGCAGAACGTGGCAGTGCAGCTGCTGCTGCCCCAAAACACACGGAAGAAAACTTCAGTGCCATGGGCAGGGACACCTCCCACTGTCCCAGGCTGCTCCAAGCCCCAATGTCCAGCCTGGCCTTGGACACTGCCAGGGATCCAGGGGCAGCCACAGCTGCTCTGGGCACCCTGTGCCAGGGCCTGCCCACCCTCCCAGGGAACAATTCCTTCCTGAAGTAAAGGATTTCTTCCTCATTTCTGAGCAGTACAACCAAAGTACTCAACCGCAAGGGAAAACCTAAAACACCTGACCTGCTTTGGAATCCCACCACTGCAAGATGTTAAGATTAATCCCAAGCAAAACCACGTTGTACCCTCAGCTTTCTGTGCAAACACAAGCAGTACCTGCCGTGCATTGTCACAGGAGACACAAATACCCTCAGGTGCTGTCTCCGTGTGTCAGACAACCACGTGGAGGGGCTGGTCCCAGTAACCAACACAGACAGGCACCAGCCACGGTCCTTTCTCAGCTAATTCCACATGGAAGGACCTGCCTGCAGGAGAGGACCCATTCCCACTGCTCCCATTTAACCTGGCTGCAGGAGAGGACCCATTCCCACTGTCCCCATTTAACCTGGCTGCAGCACAAACTGGTGCTCCCATGGGTTTGTAAGCAGTTCTTGCCTTCCAAGATGTGAAAGCCCAAGAGCCTGGCAGGCAGCACCGGGTGGGATTTGCTCCACCTGCAGACACTGGAGGTCTCCTGGTTTTCCCTGCTTATAAGTTCCTACCTGCTGATGCCACTGGGTCCAGCCCCCATTTACAGAGATGTGCAAGAGCCAAGGGTGTCTCATAGAATAAAGGGTGTCAGGGCGGAGCAGCAGCAGAATCAATGAGAACAAGACATGCCAAAAACATGTCCCTATGGTGCAAAGCTGGGGGTGGTGGTCTTGAGGTCACTGGACACTAAAGAAGTCAGAGTGAAGGACAGGAATCATCAAATAACTGCAAAACCTGTTAAAATTCGCCAGCAGCTTCGTGAACACTGGAAAGGACACTAAACACATCAGAAACCACTTATCACTGAATATATACAAGCACAACAGCTTTTTTGAAGTCTTAAAACTTAGTATTTTATCATGAAGAACCCTTCCTCATTCCAGAAGGATGCACAGAGCTTGAAGGGCAGATTTCCCAGTTATTGAAATACTCCCAAACCCAGTCTGTGCCCTTCCCTTGGGATGGCCCCAGCTCTCCTCTGCATTGCTCTGGGTGAGTCTCACCAGGTGCCACTTCCCAGCTGAGCTCTGATCTGGCTCAGTATTTCCTTTGTGGCTGCTGCAGAATCATCCCCTTCCTTTGGAGCAGCTCTGCCTTTGATCTCTTCTCCACAGCTTTGCTTTTCATGTGGCAGTTGATACGAGGAGCTCGTATCCCAACAGGAAAATGCTCACCAGTCCTCACTGGTGTCAGCCTGAGTGCATCCCATAATTGCAGGCATCCTAAATTCTGGTAACAACCTTGAGCTACAAAAAACGGGCTTACCAAACCACACTGCTGCGTGCAGTAATTCATAACCTTCAGCTAAAACACACCATGAAGCTGGGGGTTCAATGCTTTGTGGTTTAGTTTTTAATCTTTATTTTAAAAGAGAAGTTTAATGTAATTTTTTTTTTTAACTCTCTTTCTCACCCTGAAGTTGAGGTGCAAGACTGGTGTTTTCAGCAAGGCAGACTCTGCCTGGTTGGCTATTTGCCTTTGAGGAGGAAAAAAGGCAAGCTAAGCATGGACAAAAATCTCTCAAACTTGGGTTCCGTGGGCAGGGTACCAGAGCAGGCCCTTTCACTCCACACAAAGTTGTTGAGCTCAGTTGTTGAGTCTCCACTGGGAAGGGAACAGGGATCTGCCCAAGCTCTGCCCCTGCAGCCACAGCTCCTCCTGTTCCAGGTGCCAGGGAGCGCTCCCACATCCCTCTGAAAGCCCCAATCAATACCCAGAACGAGGCGCACTTGGTAAACACCGTGATCACATCAATTGCTATTGTATTTGTAATTACGTTCATTTATCAAATGTGCTGCGGGGTGATCATAATCATCTCAACATATCCATAAAAACCACCCAAGCAACGTTATCCCGAGGTGTGCACGCAGCCCCCAGCCATGAATTATCCGCCCTGCGCCAGGAACTCACCACCACAACTTACAGGCGAGGACTGGGGAAAAGAAACTTGTCTTGCAGATATTTAGAGACCTGACTTTCACAAAATATCATCTTCCTGTGCTCATTAGGCCTTCATAAAAAATAATCTCAGGCAAAGCCTCTAAAACTCCCCCACCCGTGCTACCAATGGGTAAACGAGGAAAAAAAAAATGAATGGAAGAAAAAAAAAAAAAAGATTCAAACCCCTTAATTTTGCCTTTTCAAGTACAGATTTTATTCCTGAAACACTGACAAGCTGAAACCTTGGTACAGCTAACCAGGCAGAGAGTAGGGAACAGTGGTAGTGCAAAGAATGTGACTGTAATTAAACACACCTCAAAAAAAAGAATCACAGAACGCCAGGATCCCTGAGGCTGGAAAAGCCCTCCCAGCCCATGGAGTCCCAGCTGTGCCCCATCCCCACCTTGTCCCCAGCATCAGTGTCACCTCCAGGAATTCCTGGGACACCTCCAGGGATGGGCACTCCAAACCTCCTTGGGCAGCCCCTGCCAAGGCCTGAGCACCCTTTCCATGGGGAAATTCCTGCTGATGTCCACCCTGAGCCTCCCTGGCCCAGCCTGAGGCTGATTTGTCTCCCACCCAAATTGTACCTGGAGTGACACAGAGGTGTGGAAGCCAGACGTTAACAGCACATCACATAAACATTTTAGGTGCTAATTGATAGCAATCCACTAAAGAAGGATTGGCAGTGTAATCTCAGCTGTTATGATCGATTTGTGAGTTAAATCGGGGATCAATTCCCCTTCAGACAGACCGGGGCTGGAGCCTGGGGGTGCATTCCAGCACTCCTGGAAGCCCCGGGGTAATCCGTGAGCAGCGCTGCACCCCGTGCTTACAAACCACCTCATACACAGAGTCATTAACAAACCCGAGGCAGTTAAACACTGTCTTTTGGGTGTCCCAGAATATTAATCAAAGCTGAGATATAAAATGTGTTTAATTACAGCAAAGTGTGACTGGGGATGGATTGGCTACACACGTAAAGAATTGCAGACCCCCTTTTCTCCGGTAGGAACCATTTAGCAGCAGCTTTGTGCCATGGAGCAGGTTCTTAGTGAGAAATCAGCTCTGGAGGGGCCTCAGACAGAGCAGGGGGTCAGGGAGCAGAAACCTCTTTGGCCATTGCTCCACGGGCCTGGACACGGCCAGGAACAGCTCCTGCCACCTCCCCAGGGTGTGACCGAGACCGCAACACGTCCCAGTTACATACAACCACCGCAGCATCTGGCTCCAGAGGGGCTCCAGCCCTGGCAGCAGCTCCAGAGCCTCCTCTGGACTGCCTCCAGTGGTCCCACATCCTCCCTGTGCTCAGGGAATGACATGGATAAGGTCACCCTCCACCTCTGCTGCCCATTCCCACTGCACCCCAACCGTGCAGGGGCAGCTCAGGGAGGACCATCCCCTTCCCACTGTGACCTGGTGGGCGCAGGGACCCCGGGCAGTGACCCACCCCCAGCCCGGCCAGCATCCACCGGGGAACCCCCAAAACCTCATGTGGGTAAAAAGTGCCCGGCTCCAGGGCAGGAACCCTCGGGCACGGTGGGACTCATCCCAGCCGTCCCTTAACAGAAACTACGGGTCGAAACCCGCAGTTAGCGCGATTTGGGGTTCAATTTTCATTGCCATTATACTCGATGGAAAAGGCATTTCCACAAGTGCTGCCGGGCAGCGCTTCCCCGTCCTCTCTCAGAGGTTTTTAAGGAGCTGGAGGAGCAGGGAGGCTCCTGTAGGGCAGAAATAAACACATAAATAAACGCAGAAATAAACGCAGAAATCGCGGCCCAGGCGGGCGCGGTCCCCGGGCGGGGCAGCGGCGGCGCAGTCCCGGCAGTGCCCGGCAGAGGGCGGCAGAGGCGGCGCCGCCCCGGCGGCAGCGGGGCAGGGACCCAGAGACCCCCCGGGACAGGGGAAACCCCCCGGGATGGGACCCCCGAGACAGGGAAACCCCCCGGGATGGGACCCCCGGGACAGGGGAAACCCCCCGGGATGGGACCCCGGGACAGGGAAACCCCCCGGGATGGGACCCCCGGGACAGGGAAACCCCTCGGGATGGGACCCCGGGACAGGGAAACCCCCCGGGATGGGACCCCCGGGACAGGGAAACCCCCCGGGATGGGACCCCGGGACAGGGAAACCCCTCGGGATGGGACCCCCGGCACAGGGAAACCCCTCGGGATGGGACCCCGGGACAGGGAAACCCCCCGGGATGGGACCCCCGGGACAGGGAAACCCCCCGGGATGGGACCCCCGGGACAGGGAACTTCCCCCCCGGGAACAGGGAACCCCGGCAGCCGCACACCAGCACCGGGCTGGGGAGAGAACCTCGACAGGACCTGGCCAAGTGTCCTGGGCTCGTCCCCGCCAGGGCAAAGGGGGGAATTCTGCGCCTCTGCTCGCTCAGGTGACCCCCCTTGCAGAGCTGCCTCCAGCCCGGGGACCCGACATCGGGAGGACGAGAAGGATCCAGGGAGAGCTCCGAGCCCCTTGCAGGGCCTAAAGGGGCTCCAGGAGAGCTGGAGAGGGACTGGGGACAAGGGATGGAGGGACAGGACACAGGGAATGGCTTCCCAGTGCCAGAGGGCAGGGCTGGATGGGAGATTGGGAATTGGGAATTCTTCCCTGTGAGGGTGGGGAGGGGCTCTGGGCTGGAATTGCCAGAGCAGCTGTGGCTGCCCCTGGATCCCTGGCAGTGCCCAAGGCCAGGCTGGACATTGGGGCTGGGAGCAGCCTGGGGCAGTGGGAGGTGTCCCTTCCACTAGGGTGGGATGGGAGGAGCCTCCAACCCAAACCGTTTAGCACCTCTCTGATTCCATGAACTTGCAAACCAGAGCACCACCACAGACACATCTCCTCCTCTGCAAAGGCCCTCGCTGTGCCCGGGCCGCAGGGAGGGACACCCTGGCGGGAAGCCCCTGACACCTGCCCGTGTCTCTTGCTCACTGCAGAGCTCACCTGCCTGGCCAGAGCATCCCAACACCTCCTCCTCCATCCTGCACTTACTGCACAGCTTTGCCTTTAAATAAGGAAATTGAGCCTGAGCCCATGGAAACCTGTGAAATTCAGACTCTTCAGGCTCAAGATTTATGGCTAAACACCTGTAAATTCTTCTGAAACAACACAAGTAGTTGGTCCCAAGACAGCCTGATTGTCTCATAATAGACAAGCACATTGTTTGCTACTTCAAGAGCACTCAATGACATCACAAAGACTTTGAAGTAAAGTTTGGAATGGATGCAGACTGTGAGAGAAGGAGATGGGAATAATTAAATATCTGTCACATCCATCCTCCTTAAATCTGACATAAATCCCCCAACCCTGTGCCACAGCTGAATCAGATACGGCCAGGCCTCATGAACAGCGTTTCAAAACCATTTTAGTTCTTTAATAACCTTTCCACAGCAAAACCCTCCCAGGAAACACCATCTTGCCGGGGAATACAGTTCATTAACTATCCATGAGAGAGGAGCTAAAATGAGCAATGCCAACCTGCTGCCCTGCCACCAGAGCTGCCGGGTCTCACCAAGACAGGGACAGGTGCTGCACCCTTCTATGCTCCCATCCAAGTACTTCATCTTGGAAGGAGAAATAACCACAAAGTGAGAAGCCATAACACCCAAGGAGTTTCCGTAGAGTGTAGGATTTTTAAAAATGTCAAAGAGAAACGCAATAAATACACGCGAAGGGAAAATCGTAAGTGGCAAATGATTAAAGTTTGCAGAATTGGTCTTGGGAAATATTCCTCTTAAGTAAGCAGGGAAAATGCAGCCACCCTGCCAGTGGAGAGCAGCCAGAGGCAGGGAGGAGTGTGGCTGCATCCCCCCTGCTCCAGGGACAGCAACAGCAGCGCCATTGTTTGGGAGCTCTGGAGCATTTGGTTATTGGAACCAAAGGAAACGTGCTCACACGGACAAAGATAAGCTCAGTGCTGGCATTTGCCTGTTTCCTGCCCATGAAGGGATCCTGGGAGCCCTCCTTTTCCAGGCACAGCTCCTGCCCAGGGTATTTAAAAGCATGGGCAGATCAAAACATCCACGTCCAGGAGCTCAGAGCTTGTCTCTAAATTTGCTGCCTCCAGATCCCTCCCCTTCCCTCAGCACCGGGAGGATGGCCACGGGATGGGGACAGAGCTGCAGAACTGCTGACCCCCACAGGGGTGGGTCCGGGTCCCAAACGGGAGAATTCCCTCTCACGAGGGTTTTTAACACTTTGTTGTTGCACCGAGCCAACACGAGAATTCTGGTCAGGTGAAGGAGATCCAGCGAGGGAAGTTTCACTGCAGGGTGGGCATTCCCAGGAAAGTAATGCCTGGATTGCTTCAAAATAAATCTTGAAGCCACCAGGCTCTTGATTTAGTGATTCACTCACATCTCCGTAGTTGTGCCTCTCATACCCCCCCACTTCCAGCAGTACTTTTCCTTAATTGATTACGATCAAATTTCTTCAGTTGATCCCACATCCCTCAAAATCTGCTGGCCTGAAGACTAATCCTTCTGAGCTACTACCTTCCACACAAACCTCAGGTGGGTTTCCAATCTGATCTGATTACCAGACCCTCAATATGCACCAGTTTCCATCATATTTATCATACTTGCTTCATTTCCTAGGAGAAAGGGTCTGATTCATTAAAAATTATATGCTCCATTTAAGCAGGTTTTCTGCATACTTTACTCAGGAAAAAATGCTGAATGCATTTTTTTCCACATAAAAGTATGTCTTTTTTGTGATTTATCAACCTTTTATGCCCTGCCTATCAGCAGCTGCTCTCAGCCACGTACCCCAGTGGTACAGAACTCCTGGAAAGGGTGATAACAGGCGTTTCCAGCTTCCAGCTCAGAAACCACAAGGATTTCAGACGGAACAAATGCCACGTGCTTTTACCCTTTATGATATTTTTGTGTTTTCATTCAAGCAGCATCATTCACGGCTCGAACTCCCTGGAACAGTTTAATTCACACTAAATTCCATCTCAGTTTTGAGAGAGTATTTGTGGGTCAGATGCAATGCAAATATAATGGGGGCTGGGGTGGTTTTCTCTGCAGAAGCAGAGATTTCCACATTACTGTAATTTCTCTCTCTTTATTACTTTGGAGATTTAAGCGATCATTTGCTGTGAGCCATGCCACAGTTAAGGATGGAAACTTTTAATAACATCCAGGATAGAATTCACTCCTGGGCACAGAGCTCAAACAAGGCTCTGGTCCACCCGAAGCCCTCAGGATGGAGTTTACATAGTCAGGCACCTTTTCACAACCTCCTCATAATCTGACAAATTTCAGAGCTGAGAGAAAAAAGCTTTTTGAACACTTCCCTCCTGAAACTGCCTCTTCCTTTTGTTTCCTTTTCCACGTGGGGGGAGGTTATGAAGGGGAGTTGGAAAGGGGTAGAAGAAGTGGCAGGAGGCTGATGATCAAAAGGAGCAAGAGAAGGCTGTTCCCTGCCAGCACACAGCTCTTCTCCCAGAATCCCAGGATCCCTGAGGCTGGAAAAGCCCTCCCAGCCCGTCAAGCCCAAGCTGTGCCTCATCCCCACCTTGTCCCCAGCCCAGAGCACTGAGTGCCACCTCCAGGAATTCCCTGGATGCTTCCAGGGATGGGCACTCCAAGCCTCCCTGGGCAGAGAGATTCACCTGTAGTTCAAACCAAAAATGGCCAGGATGTCCCCAGAACTCTCAAGCACAGACTGTCACATGTTTGTCATGTAAAAGAAAATGCCTCTAATGAAATACCAGGAGGACAAAATGCAGAGAACGAAGGACAGTTTTAGCACCACTCTTCACACAAATCTCAGCAGATACTGCTCAGACAGCACAAGGCTCCTGGCCTGCTGGAAGGTGTCCTTGCCTGTGGCAGGGGGTTGGAACAAGATGAGTTTTAAGGTCCCTTCAACCCAGGCCAGTCTGGGATTCTGCTGCTCATGACATTTAGACAGGGCTTCAAAGCTGGGCAGCTAAACCAAACCTTTCCTTCATCATTACCCAGCACAAGAGTCTGCCTCAAGCTCCTTTAAAGAGAAAAAATGTCTTTTTCCTGCAATTTAAAGTCAGTTCCCACCAGAAAAAAAACCACCAAATTCAGGCTATTTGCTTGCAGTGCCAGGGGCAGTGATTCCATAACCCCTTTTCTGCTCCCTCCATCTGTTACCAGCACAAGCCTGACTGAGCCACGCAGGGCCTGGGGTGCCCTGGCAGCGGACGGGCCCTCGCCAGCCTCTGCTGGGATGTGCCAGTGGGGACAGGGGAGGATCTCCATATCCCTGTGGCTGCCAGGGAGCCTTCAGGCAGGACCAGACAGTGCCCAGGGAACCACAGAGCCGGGGGAAATGTCTCTGTGGGAGCATATGAGAAGTGTCGCGAGCGCGCCTGGGCCGCGGCGCAGCTGAACACAAGTTGTCTGCACGAGAACAGGGGCTCAAGCTGTTCTTTAACTTTCAGCTCCCGAGTTCCATTTTGAACTCGGTAATTATACAACACGAGGAGTTGGCAGTTCACACGGAGAACAGATTTAGCTGCTGACAAAACGCTACTGTTCACAAAAGTTCAAGCAGTCAGAGCTCCAGTCATCCTCCAGGGCTCTCCTCGCTGTGTTGTGGGCATGGTTTGCAGGGGAGCCCAGGGGAAGGTGTCCCTGCCATGGCAGGGGGAACAGGATGGGCTCTGAGGTCCCTTCCAACCCAAAACATGCTGGGGTTCTGCTTCTCAGGCCAGAAAAAGCAAAACACAGCCACGACAAACTGTGCGAAACTTTTCCACTCTATCAAACAAAACTGTAAAAATGACCAATTTCAGCTCTCTGTGGAATAAACAGAGGAAACCCACACTGCAGCCCAAGCCCAACTTACCTCTGCTTAGTCTGCTCTTAAATCACTAGAGCAAAGCTATCACAGACAAATATTTCCCCTGTTTTGCTAAAACTCCCTCACAGCTTCACCTCAAGATGCCTTTTGATACTGGCTACACAATTTCTTCTAAGGATTTATTATTTATTAACTGGCTCACTCTGGGTTTGGGAGACCACACTTCCTACCCCACATACTCACAGGATCCCAAACTGGGAAGGACCTTAAAGCCCATCCAGTGCTACCCCTACCGTGGGCAGGGACACCTCCCACTGTCCCAGGCTGCTCCAAGCCCCAGTGTCCAGCCTGGCCTGGGACACTGCCAGGACAATTCCCTTAGGGTCACAGCAGCACCCACTGATGCTACAGCCTCAACCTGCAATTCATGAAATGGTTCCAGCAATGCCAGCACGGGAACTCCTCTGCCAGACACGAACACCTCCACGTGCAGGTGCCACAAGGAGCCCCCAGGTCTGCATGCAGTTAGCAGGTGGTACTTCATTATTTTATGAAAAGTTACATTTTGTTAAAACTACAAATTAAAGTTGCAGAATTTCTCTCCTCTCAATTTCAAATGCTCCTTTTGTGCGTGATTTCCACTCCTTTACTACCCAAACCATTCATGTCCCCGCAGGAGTAGTTTACAGCTTTGTAAGCATTCCCAGTGTTCCTACAATTCCATCTGATCCTTTTGCCAAGAACCTCATGGTGGAAAACGTCTTTATGCTGACACCATTTCAGCCACATTTGCTCTCGGTCTGCACTGCTCTGCACACACAACTTCGTGGTTTTGTGCTTTGCATTCAGCATTTGATATAAAACAGTTGATATAAAACATTTGACTATCTTTACGTGAAAGATAGAAGCCACTTAAATATTCCCTGTAAGTTTCCCTCCCTCATGCACAAGGCAGCATCCCTCCCAGCCAGGCCATGGAAGGAGAGTTAAATTATCCAGTGTTCACTGGGAGAAGTGCCTCCAACAAGGAACAGAGCTCTGGGTGGGAGGAACACGAGGAGATTCAGAGATTAGAAGGCCTAATGGAGTTTGGAGGGGCTGCATTCTGAATCTATCAAACCCTGACATTTGAGGGAGCTTTATATTTTCCTCTAAGAGTAGTGCAGACCCCAGTGAATTATATAATGGAATATGTCTCCCCAATGTAATCAAAGCTGACCTAACAGATTTGTCTTTCTGGTGATACAATCTACTGAAAATCTTTAAGGAAATCAGAACTGGATTCAAACAACAAAGAGAAAAATCACTTTTTAAATACAAAACAGGCCTAGGGAAAGCAGTTCCTACCAATTAGAAACACTGCAATCACAGAATCATGGGATGGCTTAGATTGGAAAACACTCTGAGCCCATGGAGTCCAACCATTCCCAGCGCTGCCCAGGCCAGCACTGACCCCTGGCCCCAGGTGCCACATCCACAGGGCTTGGAAATCCCTGCAGGGATGGGCACTGCAAACCTGCCAACCCCCCTGGGCAGCTCTGCCAGGGCTGGGCAGCCCTTTCCATAAAGGAATCTCCCCAATATCCACCCTGCCCCTCCCCTGGCCCAGCCTGAGGCCGTTCCCTCTCCTCCTGTCCCTGTTCCCTTCGAGCAGAGCCCGACCCCCCCGGCTGCCCCCTCCTGCCAGGGAGCTGTGGGCAGGGAGGGGGTTCCCCTCCCAGGACAGGGCACCACAGCCCCGAGGAAGGAGCTGATTCCTGTCACTGCTCAGGAGCCTCCGGCAGTCCTTGGGATGGGACACCCCGGGGCAGACACCACCACGCTCGGAAAACAGCAGCACTGAGCTGAACGTGCTGAATAAATCCAGCTTAAAACAGAAAAATTGTATTGATTAGGCCTGAGGAAAGGACTCCTTTCTCATCCAGAGGAACAAAAGGAAAGGACTTCAGGCTTGCCTTATAAATGCATTCCAAGAAGCATTTTTCCACATCTATGCCAAAAGAAATGGCTCTAAATTGGTACAATATTAAATTGATTTTATTAAATCCCTCAATATAAAAACATACAAATGATTCTCCCCCAAATGTTTTAATCACACCCTAAGTGAAGTTTACCTGTTGCTAAAAAATCTCCATTTTAGGATTGCTGTTAACTGAAGAACGTAATGCTGATTTCTACGAAGTTAAGAGCGAGGAGTAAAATTCTAAAAATCAAAATTCCTCTTGCCAAGCAACTGAGCAGAGGAACTGAATCAGAAGGCAGAGCCACTGCTGGTCTCTGAGCACACACAATAAAACCAGTCAGATTCCATTTGTTAAAACATGTGATTCAATTAATTTTGCCATCTTTACTGAATAATTCACTTGATGAATCAATTCTTCTGGTAAATAAGCACTTCTACATCCCGCTGACCTCTGTGTGGGCAAAACTGATTTTTCTCTTGGCATCGATGTTCTTTGGGGCGAGGAGAGAGGGTGGCTGGCTTAGGAGGCAAGTCCAGAGGAACCGCTGAAGAGCCCCTGGCGTTGATGGACCCACCTGTGCCCAAGGCAGCCCCTTTCCAGGGGGAAGGGAACCAGGAGAAGGTTCAAGCCAAGCCCAGCAGACGAACAGCCCCAGGGAATAACCCCTGGAAGCAGCCCACGCTCACTCCAACCAGCATTGGGGATGATGATGCACTTGGACACTTCTCCCTGGTTTGGTTACCCCCTGAGAGCCCCTTGGCCATTAAATGGGATGTGGGAACTCTTAAGGACAATTTCTCATTTAGCTAGTTCTATGACTAGTGAAAGATGTTATAACACTTTTAAAAACGAGGCTTTCCAGTAAGCACCACCAATTTCCTTAAAATGTTTGCCGTGGAACCTTTATCTCGGAGAAAAGCTAAACATAAGGACACAGAGACAGAGAGGAGATATTCCTGCATCTATTTGAAGAAATCTCATCCATAAAGAAACAAATTGCCATGGTAATTATCACTCCCTTACTTGTAATTGTAGGAATAACCGTACACGGGTTATACATATGGACCGCTCTCATCCCGCGTGCGCTAATTCTCCCTGGAAAGAAATGATCTTTTATGGAGCAGAAGTATTAAATGTGTTCTGGCAGCGGGGAGCGCTGGCTGAGCGAGGTGCTCTGCCACAAGCCAGCCCTGCCTGCAGATGGAACCGCTCCTGGGGCGCTGCAGAGCGGCCTCACCCCACGCTGAACCCCGAGGAACACCAATTCTGTGTTCCCAGCCAGCCTGAGGATTACCTGCTGTGCTCCAGGACAGCCCTGTCGGAGGCACAGGTGGAACCTGCCCTGGGGCACAGCCAGTCCCCACCAGGCTGCCTCCCAAAACTCCCAAACAAGCAGGGGCTGCACTATGGGCACCATGAATTATTTAAGTATCGATGTGCTGAGTGGATCTGCCGTGGTTTGGGTGGTGGGGTTCTGTCAAACTGGGGCAGAGCACTGTGTAAAAGTGAAGCTCACATTTGCATTATAAAGCTAGACATGGATTAATATTTAGTTCCTCTAGTCACTGCAGAGAATCTGCTCTGAAAAGCCAAGGAGCCAGGGCTCTCGTATTCCTGGTCCAATTAGTCACTGGGAATAAATCACCCAATTCTGCTGAACAATGACCAGGGACCTTTTGGGAATAACAACTCTCTACCCACTCACCTGCTCTTCAAACCCAGCAGGTGAGACACACAAGCTGAGTCCTAACTGGATGCCCCAGGATCCCTGGAAGTGCCCAAGGCCAGGTTGGATGGGGCTTGGAACAACCTGGGATAGTAGGAGGTGTCCCTGCCTGTAAAAAACAAACAAACAAACAAACCAAAAACACACACACACAAAAAAAAAACCCCTAATTTTTAAATTCCTATCCTTTTCTACAAAGACAAAGAAGGTGGCCAGGCCATCCATTTGCCGGTCCAAGTAGCACAGGAATATTTCACTGCTCCCATGGTTCCACCACTGAAACGTTCCACAAGAATCTCACTTCCAAACCCCTGTGCAGAGAGCCCTTCCTGCCTTCTCAGCCCCAAAACTCAACTCCTCAGAAATAATTTTTGTGATTTGCATTTAACTGTTTTTGACTCATGGATGTTTCCAGCAACTGCCCTTTGGAAACCTGGAACTGGAATCTCTCATTAGTCAGATTTTTCTGCCTTCTGCAGGGAGCAGCAATTGCTGCTGTAAAATTATTTATGAACAGTGAAAAAACCCCATGGATTTCACGTATGGCATCAGAAAGGAGGATTTTTATCACAAGTACTGCAAATAGATGCAGGGTTGGGGAGCAGTACTGCACCTGCAGCAAGAGTGGGGTGGGGATTTTTTTTTGATCAGCCCTGACTGCTCCCCGTGTGCAAGGAACAGAGAAATTGGAAATGTCTTATGCTGTGCACTCATCCTGCCTTTTACTCCCAATACTTGTACATGCGTGAGGGAAACACAAACTTCTTTTAGAAGTCTTTTTCTCAGATTTTTTGCCTCAAATTTACATAAAAAAAAGAGGCTCCTATTCCTATTAATAAATGCAATTAAACTGCAAGCTAAAATATTAATTCTGGCTCTTAGTGCTTCCTAACATGTTTTTTTTTTTTCTCCAAAAACAGCGACAGGACGAGGTTCTGTCCTTCTGGAGCAGGTGTCTGAGATCCCACAGATTCCACCACCCGTGTCCTTTATCCGCACGCCCGCAGCCTCCTGAAAGCTTCACACGCACCCTGAGCGGTGCCGCTCTCGAGGACCGAACAGATAAATTATCATTAGCAGCGAGGCTTAATTGCATTTGGGAGCGGAGTCGCACGTGTTCTGTCCAGGAGGGAGCGGGCACAGGAGAGGAATCCGCTCCTTGCGCCCCGGGCCCTCCTCGCTCCGGCGGCTCCGGGGTGCGCATCCCTTTGTCCCCGCTGATGCTCCAGGAACCGCGGCTGCCCGCGTTCTGTGCTCCTCAGGGCACGTTTCGGAATTGTTTTTAAAGCTCCTTCTGGACCCCGAGGAGGCAGGCTCAGATCCGATGTGCTGTGACAGGTAAAGGGCACCGTGAAGGCTCCGTGAGCTCCCTGCTACAGGGGGAACGTGCTCACATGTGGAGCACCCTTTCTGTGCCAGGCACAGCCACGGCCCCCGCGCACCATTTCCGAGCACTCCTCACTCCCGAGCAGGAAAAGCACCCATTTGTGATGGGGTAAAGCACCACCTTACCCTTCCTGGGCTTTCCTCCTCGCAGAGCCACAGCAGGAACGGCAAACCAGGGAGCAGGGAGAGGGCAGCGCCTCCGATTTCCTTTTGTAGGGGATATAATGCCCTTTAAAACAACCCCCTCGGTATAGAAGTCCAAGCACTTCATCGCAACTGCAGCAAAGCCTAAAACCTCTGGGCATTTTAAAAAACCCTTTCTGTTCCTCCTTTGACACAGGCAGGAGGAAAAGTTTACATTTTCATGAACCACACGCGTAATTATGCGGGAAACTTCGGAATGCCTTAATGGCAGAGGGCTGTGTGTGCCACAGAGCAGTTTGGGTTGGGAGGGACTGTAAAGCTCTTCTTTCCCTGGGCAGGGACACTTCCCCCAGAGCAGGTGCCTCTCCTCCTGGAAACCAGGCACCTCCCTGGCACGTCTGCCCACAGGCACCGACAGTCCCCGCTCACTCTTGAAAGAAAAGGTTTCATCACCTTGCTTCAAAAGTTGCATTTTGATCTGTATAATGGGCTTTGTACTTAATATAACCATCAGCAAACGCCACGAGGCTGTTCCCTGCCAGACAATGCCATTGGGCTCAGCGGGGTTCCTGCAGTCACACTCGCAGGAAGAGAAATGCTGTAAATAGCGCGTTACAGGCGTCTATTTCGAGATGTACGAGGTTAGAAAGTACAAAAAAACTATTACTGCAATAATTTCTACTTCTCCAATTCCATCTAAAAATCTCAGAACTTGCTGCTCGGCCTTTGCAAGGCTCGTGTTTGTGTTCCAACTTTTCCCACATATTTGATGACGGCTGTTTTTACCAGCGGAGCGGCCAGACTCCCTTACGGAGCGATTACACAAGGAATTAATTATAGGAAAAGCAGATGACAGCAGCACTGAAAATAACTCGAGGTCAAATTTATGCCGTGTATTAACTTTACGTAATCAAACTGAGTTCAGAGTTGAACCATACCCCAAAAAGAACCTTCCAAGAAGCACCCAGCCCCAGCCGGTGTCCACTGGCAGGGCGGGAGGCTCCAATGGGTTTTGTTCACGATCCTGCCAGTGAAGAACTTCAAGGAGCAGAGGCAGTTTTTCAAACCTGAAGAACTTCACTTTGTCCTGGAGGAAACTTTATCCACCTTTTAATGGCAGCACTCCAAGCTGACAAAGCCCATTCCCCCTTTAACTGCAGCCTTTTAAATCCAGGTGCCCTTCCCACTCCAGCTCTCATTTTTCCAGATATTTCCCAAACTGTGGGATGACTCCCTTGCTATCCCAAAGCAGGGAGATGCTGCTGAAAACAGCCGCAGTGCTGTTCAGAGTTCTCCTGACAGAACAGCCTCACACGCTGTGCTCTACATCAGTTCATAGAAATGACAGATGGAAAGACATTTAATTTACCCCTCTCAAACAAGGACCACTTCTCCAGGCCTCCTCACACAGCGAGAGGAGCCCAGAGCCTGCCAGAGCTGACAGGTTCAGACTCTGTGGCCGGGTGTCCCTCACGCCCCCAGCCTTATCCAAACACCTCAGCACCACGAAGGGAGGGAAGGGCTGATGGACACGGCAGGAGCTGCAGGCAGAGCAGCACCGCCTGCACTGTGATCCTGCTGAGCCTTCCAGCAGCCACGTGAGAGTTAACAAATTAAAAATAGGAAATTCGCCTGTTGGAGCAAGTCCGGAGGAGGCCCCGGAGCTGCTCCAGGGCTGGAGCCCCTCTGCTCTGGAGCCAGGCTGGGAGAGCTGGGAATGTTCCCCTGGAGAAGGGAAGGACACAGGGAGAGCTCCGAGCCCCTTGCAGGGCCTGAAGGGGCTCCAGGAGAGCTGGAGAGGGACTGGGGACAAGGATGGAGGGACAGGACACAGGGAATGGCTTCCCACTGCCAGAGGGCAGGGATGGATGGGAGATTGGGAAGGAATTGTTCCCTGGGAGGGTGGGCAGGCCCTGGCACAGGGTGCCCAGAGCAGCTGTGGCTGCCCCTGGATCCCTGGCAGTGCCCAAGGCCAGTTGGGACAGGGCTTGGAGCAGCCTGGGACAGTGGGAGGTGTCCCTGCCCATGGAACTGGATGGGCTTTAAAGGTCCCTTCCAGCCCAGAACGTTCTGGGAGTCTGTGGAAGAGAAGCAGATCAGAAACATCCCCATGTCCTGGGCTCCAAAGCCTTGGAACACGAGGCAATGAACAGCCAGTGCCTGTCCAGAGGGTCCCCAGAGCCCCCAGCCTGCCACGTCCCTCCTGTCCCTGCCCTCAGAGAGGTGGCTGCTCCCACACCCAGCTGAGCTTCTCTGGGTGAAGCCACTAAGGCTGGGCTCTGCAGGTTTAACCTCTGCATTTTTTTTGTTGTTTTCCAGGGCTACATTGTTTTTTGAGTCTCCTTCAATATTTTGATTTCAGTTGTGCCCAAATCCAGAGGCATTCAGAGCTCAGCTGAACACCAAAGCATCTTGGTTTCATCAACATTTACTGCTGACACCCAGGTTGATGAGGGTTTTCTCCTCTACAGCTTTCTTTTCCCTAAAAAGTTGGTATTTTGCACTGCTCTAACTCAAGAAAATTTAAGGGCTTTTTTAGAGATATTTGGTGGATTTTGTGTTTTCCCCCACACCACTCTCTGGTGGGAATCTCTAATTTTCCCTTTGGAAATCAGGCACATCTAGAGGCAAGGCAGAGAAGTGCCACATGGTAAACTTAAATACAGATGTGCTCTCCCAGCACCCGAAATTAAGCCATTGTTATTACACCATTCAGGGAATCCAATGACTCCTCACCATAATTTAGCTAAGATCAAGTGTAAAATCTGTTTAATAATACCCGGTACATCCTCTATCCTGGAGATTATATCCTGCATTTGCAGGGCATTGACTCCATAATCTAACAGGTCTTTTCCATCTCTGACTTCTATTAGCCTATGAATTATAACAAAAGGACCATTAGGCAAACCATAATTGTGGAAACAGCCTCTGACACCTGAGACTAACTCCCACCATGGCAGGGAAAACTAAAATTAAAACACAGACAATTGAAGGGAAAGCATTCCCTTTATCCAAGTGTTAACACACTCTATTGAAATCAGGAAACAAAACTCACTAAGTCACAAAAAAGGCATTTTTCCCTCCCCATCTCTTTAGAGAAAAGACTTTGTTTGGGCAGCACAGCAAGTGCTGGTCTGTCCCTGCAGGAGGGATGGGGCTGGGGGTTATTTGGGATATTTTCCCTATCTGCTGCCTCTACCCAACCCAACTTGTCCTGCGCCCTGGAGCCACTTCTGCCAAGAAAAGTCACATCTTCCAAGGAGCTTCACCTGGGGAAGCGTAAAACAACAGAGCAACCCAAAAGGCTCAGGAAAGGCAGAAAGCATCCAGCCGAGGCTGCCTGGGAAGGGGTGGGAAGCGCAGCCATCCTCCAGCAGCTCTGGCTAGCACACATCCCTGCAAAGGTCATCGGCTCTGCAAACACCTCAGAGGGAAAGAGGAGTTCGCAGATGAAGTCACACACTGTAACACACGCGGGGAATGCAGAGTGCGCAGAGCCCCGCCGAGGGGAGCGGCGAGGAGCCACCTTCAGCTCCCTGCTGCCGGGGCTGGGCCAGCTGTCCCAGCTCGTCCTGGCTGCCTGGGCACTGGCCAGGCTCTGCTCTGCCCCGGGAGCTGCCCAGGCCAGGGCCAGGCAGGAGGGCTGCCAGCACGGAGGGGTTGTTCCTCCCCAGCATCCATCCTCCCCATCCCAGCACCGCAGCTCGGCTCTGCCCGCAGCCATCCCGCCCTCCTGGGCATGGCGGGCACGTGGTGTCCAGTTATCACTGACCAAAGGCCCAGGATCCATGCTGGGGGTATGAATAGCTGAGGGAATCCCAACACTACTCCCTGAACACAGAGGCACCTCACGGCGAGGCCTCGGTGCTCTGAGCAGCTGTGCTGCTCCCCAGCTGCACAGGTTGAGCCCCACAGGTAGGGTGAGGGACACCCCATGAGGTCACCCCATGCCGGCAGGATGTCACCCTGCGCTCAGGGCAGGGGTCAGAGGAGCACGTCATGGTTTGGGACCAGCAGAGCACCCCCAGCACTGGAGTGAGCCATTCCCAACGCCTTCCTGACAAAAATCACAGCTTTCAGCTCTCCATAACATTTCTCCAGCTTAATTAAGAAATACTTTTCACATGACCAACTGCTCCTTTTTTCCATTACTTCTAACACGACTGTTTATGCAAAACACACTCATTAAAGACAGTTCTGCAGCATCATCTCCTCACGCCGCGATCTGCAAAGAAAGAGCACGGGGTGATCCCTTACCTTTGCACATCCTACTGCTTCCCAGAAGCCAGGCTGGAGGAGCTGCGAACTGGAGCCAAGCCCATGGATCCATGTGCTGCACCGGGCTCTCGCACAGCTGTGCTCTGCACCATGGAGCAGACTTACAGCACATCTGCTCTCCGCTCCCAGCCCTCCGCCGCGCGCGGGCTGCCAATTGTGCCTCGCCGTGCCAAACCGGGTGGCAGAGAGGGCTGATTATTATTTATGGAACAGAGGGATATCCAGTAGGGATTAGGAGGACTCTCAAGATCACTTCTGTTTGCAACTTGAGCGGGGTTTGAAAATGGGTCTTTTCAAATGGCAGCAAGTAAAATTATACATTTCTGCCACGACGCGCTTGGAGCCACATTAACGCTTTCATTTAAAAATCAGTTTTACACGGGGGTTAGGAGTTGGCTGCAAGTGCTCTCCATGAGCTAGAAGCAGCCACACCTGAATTGCTTTTCTCATTAAAATCAGATCCTGAGGAATATCCATGCAAAGAGCCTATTGACCAAGCAGAATCCATGGAAAAGCACACGGCAAAGCCCACTCGAGTCCAACAGGGAAGTGTCACCTGCTGACAGCTGTGACACCCTCGCTGCCATCACTGCTGCACTTCAGAGCCTCTGACTTCAGCGAACAGGCAGAAGCAGTGCAGGAAACGATCCTGCATGGCAGGAGAGACAGTGGGAGCTCAGCAGGAGAGCGAACATTGCCTCTCTCCCGATCACAGGCACCCCAGAACCGCCCAGCCCTGGTTCCGCAGGCCCCGCGCTGCTCCCAGTCACCTCCTCACCTCAGAGCACATTCCCACTTCTCATTTCATACCATCAGTAAGGCGGGGAAAGACTGACAGAGTTGGAAAAGTGCCCCCAGCCTGGCCCTTTTTAACTCCTCTTTCAAGCAGGATTTGGTGGGACACTGCCTCAGAATTTCCAGCGTGTTCCCATCCACACTCCCAGCTCCAAGCTGTAATTCAGCCTGGAGCAGGGGGTGCCATGAGATGGCATCTGCACCAAAAGAAGCAACTCCTGTTTTATTTTTCCTGTTTCCTGCAGAAATATCTCCACAGTATTAATCCCTATTAAATATTGGCTTAACTTGGGAAGGACCTGGGGCCGGATGCATGAAATCAGGATTCCTTCCTGGAAGCACAGACTGCAGCACAAACACATGGGAATGTTCTCGGAGCTTGTACATCCTCTGATCCCTTCAGAAAATAAACCTGCTCCAGCCTTCCATGGCACAGGTATTCCTGGCATTGCAATACCAAGGGTTTCTCTTCAGCCCCTGCTTTACTCAGCCTGCAACTTTCTCCCCTAGGATGTCTCTGGAGGCAGAGAACAGATGTTTGGAATTCATTTTAGCACCACCTCTCTAACAGCAGGAACTTTTTCCTGGTAACTTTGTCATTAAATCTTATTTTGTTTGCAAATCTGTTAAAAATACAGCTCTAACCCAAATGTATTTTAGGGAACATGCATTTCTCATCGTGGCCCTGCTGCTCACTTAGAGATGAGGAAAGCATTGTGAACACATGAAATACATTTGTTTGTGTCAGGAAAGACAATGAAATAAAGATGCAGCAATTCTTTCAGTTCTATAAGTTTCATCTTCAGGAATTAGCACAACATCATTTCTACAGAGGTTTTCAGGAGAAAATATGTCAATTTATGACTTGAAATTAATTTGTAATAGGCCCAACTGTGTTTTATTGTCCTTCTTTGTGCTCTCTGTTACACAGGAGATTATTCATGATATAAATATAATGAATGTATGAATTGGGGGTGCTATTCTTCAGGACCCTCAATCACTTACATTTTATAAACATTTATATAAAATGTTGTGGTGCTGTGCTGGCCAGCCCTGAGTTTCAGCAGTTTGTTGATGCCATATACTCACACACCTAAGGTTGCAAAATTTGTGATCACGTACTGCAAGTCGCATCACTCAAAAATCATCTCCATTCTTTTCAGAAACATCCAGGGAAATACCCAATTTTACAGCAAAACAGGAAAAAACACACCATGAGAGTTCTATGACAGCTTTATAGAAATGCTGTGCTCTGAAAACATGAGAGTCCTGAACCTTCCCTAAGTAACTGCAGAGACAAACCCCCGAGTGCAGGAGCAGCCAGTCCTGATTCCATGGACCCAGCAGATTCCTGCTCATCCACTCCTGTGTTTGCCATTTCTTACAACAGCAGAGTAAAATTGCCAGAACTGAGGATCCCAAACTTCTTAAATGGCTCTGAAAGACGACTACCCAACCATTTAACAGTGGCACAGCTCCTACAGAAAGGACTTTTAGAATCATGGAATCACCAAATCCCGGAGTGGTTTGGGTTGGAAGGGACCTTATCCCATTCCACTATCCCAGGCTGCTCCAAGCCCCGTCCAGCCTGGCCTGGGACACTTCCAGGGGCAGCCACAGCTGCTCTGCAGGCTGGCAGGGAGCAAGCAGAGATAAAAACAGGAGAAATATTTGGGACCAAAAAATGTCAAACCCATGCACACCCAGGAGAGGCTTGGAAAGAGCGAGGCGCAGAAGCAATGCTGCAGGAACGCCGTGTCTGCACGCAGGAGGAGCAGCGCCGCGCAGGCACCAGCACCCGCGGAGCCCTCTCCGTGCAGGGGAGGGACCGTGTCCGGCACAGGGAGCCCGCTGGGCCCCGCGCTGTCGTGGCACTGCTCTGCCGAGCCCCAGCGAGCACAGCCGGCGGGGGATGCAGGCCGTGCCTCTGACGGGAGCAGCAAACCCCATCGCACCGCGGCCTGGGCCCGGCCTTCCCTGCCCGGAGCCCGAGCGCTTCCAGAGGGGCCGGCGGCGCCCGCTGCTCCTCCCGCAGCTGAGCTCCGCATCCTTGGCCTTTTAAGTTTAGCTCCAGAGCTTGTCGCTTCCCTTTATTTCTCCGTGAAGCAGCTGGAGGGGGTGTGGGGCCCAGGTAGGGCCCTTCGCTGCTGCCAGAGCCGAGCCAGCGCCGCGGGCCCGCCCTGGCCCCGCCGAGCGGCACCGGCAGAGCCCCGGCCCCGCTTCAGCGCCCGAACTCTGCCCCAGCACCCAGCACTCACAGCCCAGCCACGAGCTGTTCTGGAGGATGGGAACACACAGAAGAGGCTTTTTGCTCTTTGTTTTATCCTGTGTCACAGCTCCGTAGCATTGTCTGCAGCTCTGGCTGGGGTGCTGCAGCTCGCTGTGTCATTTGTATGGAATATTAAAACCGTAGAATAATTAAGATTTTGGATTTTTCTTTGTAGGAAACCAAATTAGTCAAGAAAAATGAGCCAAGTAATGTAATTTAGTGTTTATTAATGCAGGCAGGTAAGTTCCTGTGCCTTCAGTAGGACACCCAACAAGCACTAAAAGCTGGGTTTGCCGGTGCTGTAGAAGAGATCCATCCCATTAAAGCCATTAATTCAGCCAGAGCATCAGCCCAGCACACACAGCAACAACCAAAAGCCCACCCCAGTGAGCTCCACAGCTGCAGGCATGGGCACCAGGCCCCAGCCCCCCCGAAGGGGATTACACAGAAAGGCTGAGTGTCCACACACAAAACTTGATCAAACATCACTTCTCCCAAGCAGAAATATTCATCTGAATTAAACTCTTCCACCTCATGAAAGCAGCTCAATTGTAAATGAGGGAGCTCAGGAGGAAAGGGTGAAGTGACCAAAATGCCTGAGTTTTGCTACAGAAATTCTCACCTTAGTGATGGTCCCAAAATTACAAATGAGATTTGGTTTCTTACAGAAAACTATAAAGATTTGAATAAAAATTAGAAATTCTCTGACTAGACAAGAGGCCTGTCCCATGAGATGGGCTGTGTACACTGGTCCAAAAGCAGATTTCTCCTCAGTCCCTTGGCCTGACACCTTCCCCGTGGTGCAGCAAGCACCGTGCCAGGAACCCGAGCCACCCCAAACCTCCTCCCTGGCTCCAGCAGGGCTGCCCTGCTCGTGTTCTAACAAACCAAACATGTTCCTGTTGCATGTGCATGAGGCTGCAGCTGTGCAGGCACCCCTCACCCTCAGATCCTCATGGATCTGCAGGCCAGACAGGCTGCTATGGAAGGAGAACACAAATCACCTGTTCAGTCCAACCAAGCTCTCCCGGCCATCCTTGCACCCTATTAAAATGCAATAATCCCATTAAAATGCAACAATGCCACTATGTTGAGAGACACACTTTGAAATCAAATAAATTTTAAAAACAAACAAACAAACCCACAAAGCCTGAGTTTCTCTACACCTTTGTGCCTCCAACCCACAGTGCCAGAGAAGGAAACTCTTTACAGCTAAAACAGGGGAGCAGAGACAGGAGGAAATCAGGAAAACAGAGAAAGCACACCATATAGAAAATGTCAAATATGTCAAAACATTCATGAATACCAACATCTCCCTGTGCTCCATCCCCAGCTGCAGAGGTTACTTAGGGCTAACGTTTCAGCAAGTGCAGATTATGCAGCACAGGCTTTACTTATACATAAAAAAATCAGATACAGGTGCATCCAAGGTGCTTTTTGCGTGCAGCCAGTCCGGGGATTTCTCCCTCCAAAGAAAACTCAGGAGGGTAAAATCACATAAAGCACGAATTTCCCAGCTCTGACCACCCCAGATGTAAATTCCTGCTGGCCGCTCACGGAGCCCGTGACACACGCAGTGAGGATAATTAGGGAGAGGACTGAAAGCAACTGTTGCCGATTGCATTCCCAACCAATAAAGCACCCACACGGGCTCATGGCCGCAGCAATTCATCTCCAGGAAAGGCGGATTCGGAGCACGGCAGGCACACACCTCCTCGTCCCCGAGTCACCGCCTGGGAATTCTGTCAGCCCAGCTCGGTGGCACTCTGAGCTCAACACACCCAGGACAACATCACATCGTCCAGGCCCTCCGAAAAACGCAGCTGAAATTAAATGTCACCAGTGGAATACCGTGGGCTGTGTGAGCAGCAAACACCTGACCTGAATTCACCCCCAGTTTGTTTGTCAAGTTTGGAAATCTTGGCATATTTGGGAAAATTGTGCCTTGGTGTAACCTCCTCACCCATCTGCAGCAGGAGAAGGAAGGGGCCCAGCTCTGGAGAGAAACAGGACCCCCTCCTGCTTGGTCTTCCCTGGGAACACCAATGTGACCGCCAGACAAAGCAAACAGACTCCATTCTTACACCTCGGTGCATCAGAGGAGTAACTCCACAGAAAACAGTGCAATTGGATGAGCAAAACAAGAAGTTGGGTTCAAATCAGCCCAGTGGGTTGGTAAGGAACTACAAAAGCTGAAATTGCCAGAGAACAAACCAGGACAGGTCTGGCTGCCCCTCACACGAGCCCAGCAGAACAAGCAGTAACAAATTCCAGCAGCAGCACAGGGCTAAAATAATTAAGATAGCTATTGATCTGGAATATTGCAAGCCTGGAGAAGTGAAACCCTTTAATAAATCCTCCCATTGATACCACCAGTTAAAAATTATTCCTCCAGCTCCATATTCTGTGTCGAGCTCCCACTCCAAACATTTTTCTGAATGTCTCTATACAGTGCTCAGTGTTTCCTCCCTGCTTCGCTAGAGCCTGCAGAACACGGCAAGCGGGAGCCCAGGCAGCACAGAGGCTCTGGCAGCGCTCCCCTCTCCAGCCTACTCTGGAAGCGGCCCCCGAGCCCCTGGAAGCCCTCCCCGCTGTGGTCCCTGCCCGAGCGCACCTCGGTGCCCGTGTCCGGCCGGCAGCTCCCTCCAGCCCTTGCTCCGCGCTCGGCTCCGCTGCACACTGACCCAGCGAGCCACGGCCCGGGCAGGAGCGCGCCGGGGAGTTGGGGAAAACTGCGGGAAGAGGAGGTGACCGGGGGAAAAGCCGAAGCAGGTGTGAAATGGCCGCCTGGGAAGGATAAATTCTGCTTTCCCCAGGTGCAGAGGGTTAAACCTGTTAGAAAAGTTGCTGCGAAAGACGCTGAGGAAAGTGGCGGAAGCAGCTGATTTCTGGGAGGAATTGGGAGCAGCTGGGGGCTATTTAGAGGGGGATCGAGTTGTTAAATTCTTTCTATAAACAAGTTTTTGGGATTTTTTTTTTCATTTTAAACCCTTCTGCAGCATAGACATTTACACTTTCATATCTATTTACACACATTTAGGGAACGCCTATATGCTCTCTATGTATTATGGGGATATCTGTATTCCATATGCACTGTTTAGGTTAAAGTCACAACAACTCCAGCCCCGTGCCCGTGGCAATCCCAAGCTCAAGACCCCGCTCAGGATGAATTAGGCAGCACCTGCCTCTGCCCCAGCGCCGCTCCGTGCCCCTCCACAGCCCCCGCCTGCCACGGCACCGACTTTTATTCCTTCTTACGACTCTTTATTTTAGGAATGTTCCGCCCGACCGAACCGCAAAGCCCCTTCCCCAGCAAACCGGGTGCTCGGGGCTCGCCCGCAGCGGGGGCTGCTGAGCCGCGGATCGCAGCCCCCCGGCACCCCCGGGATGGGGATGCGGCACCGGGGAGAGGCTGTCTCTCACCCGTATCCGTGGGGTTTTGGATCGGGCACCGAGGGACGCGCGGCAGAGAGGAGTAAAACCGATCCCGGGAGTGCCTTCCCCACCCTCCCGCGGGCAGTATTTTGTCTCCCCGAGGCGAGAGGCTGAAGTTCCGTCCCCCCCCGGGCGAACCACCGGATTTTGGGGTCCTCCTCCCTCTCCACGCGCGGGATCCCCGCGAGCGCATCCCGGTCCCCGGCGGCGCCGGGACTCGCGGGGCTCGGAGCGCGGGGTCGGTGCCGCGGGGCTCCCAGAGGCGCCCCGACCTAAAGCCTGGCAGGGCCCCGAGGCTTTGGGGGGAAGCACTCCCCGGAACCCCGCTTTGCTCCGCGCTGCCCGTCCTGGCCCCCGCACCTCTCCGCCGCCGCGGGGGCAGGTTTGGGAATTAAATTCCTTCATTAAAGGTGTTTTCCTGAGGAATTAGGCCCCCCGACAAAGGGATGCGCCTGAGCAAACGCCGGCGCGGGAGGAGGGAGAGAGGGATGGATGTCGCAGGATGCGGGGTCCTGGTGCGGGGTCTGGATGCGGCGGGGACCGAGCGTGGTAAAACCCGGGAAAGGACCAACCTCCGAGCCGCGGCTTTTCCTCCTCTTCCTCCCGCGGAGCCGGCGGCAGCGAACGGGAGCGGCCCCGTCCATCGCCGCTCCGGGAACGCCGCACGGGCAGAGGCTTTTGTCCCCTGGGTGCGGCGCAGGCTGGCGGAGAAGCTTCGCACTTCGGCAGAAAGGAGACGAAATTCGATTCGTTTACATGTTTTATTGTTGTAAACATTAAAATTGTCTTTCTCAAAGAAAGAGTTCTCGGGAGAAAAAATAATAATAATAATAATAATAATAATAATAATAATAATAATAATAATCCGCGTTTCTAACTGTCGTACACCATATTAAAAAAAGGCAGCGACTTTCCCGTATGCCAAACCGGGGTATACAAAGAAAAATACTACAGAATATGGCAATATTAAAAATATTACTCGAACATAAAATAATATATTAACCGACAATTTTTAGACATAAAAAACCAAACGGAACAAAACAAACCAAAAATTCAAAGTGCTCAGTAATTTCCAGGGAGTTATGTATAGTATAAGCACTCTGGAAACAGTCAAAAGCTGCTGCATGCAAGATCTGTTTAGCTTTAGACAACAAAATAATCAAGATATAAACTTCTTCTTTAATCAACATCAACAGTACATACAACACTTACAAACAAGGGGTGTCGGGCGGTGTTTACAAACACTATGTTCCCTTTGGGGGGGGATTCCGGGGGGTAACACTTGTGCCCACCTATTTTACAATTGAGAAAATGTTTGAAGCTTAGATAACTACCAGTCTTTATAAAAGCTACCAGACTACATAGTGTCTGAAATACTATTTATAGAATATAGACATTACTGAAATAGCAAGTGCCTATAACATTGTCACCCTGGAATCGTCATGCTTCCCTGGTATGGACAGATTGGGTTTTCTTTTTTATTAATTCTCCTTTTTTTTTTTTAATTCTTTTTTTTCCCAAACACATTTAGCTTTTATTTTTATTTTTTTTTTTTTTAGAATTGTTTTCCATGTTTCATCATAAATAGGCACAGAATAATTTTTTAAAAAGCCAAACTGCATCTGATAAATTTACAAGCCTTTGCCTTCATTAATGCCACGTCACCCACGCAACGTTTGGGGTTTGGGTATATTACAGCTTTCTTTTACAGCAGAAAACTTTAGTCTTTAGGAGGGAGAGACCTGTGGGTCACCTCAACGCCCGGTTTGTCACCGCGTGAGTCTGAGCCACGCGCCCGGCGTTGCCAGACAGGCTTGTCTTTCGAACCAGAAGTCCTTAATAATAAATTCATTTAGAAGCCGATAATAAAAAGTTTATACCATGGTATTTGTGTAGTCCATGAGCTGCATCCATGATGCCCCAGAGCCAAAATGCCCATCGCGTTCTGCCTGCAGGAGTTTGCAACACTGGCTGGGTGGGAGCTGGCACCCAGGGGTGCTGCTCTGGGCCCAGACCAGCTCCCCTTCAGGCAGGTGGAGCTTCTCCTCGGGTCAGTGGAAGCGCACGGGAAGAGTCTTAAAAAGGTAAAGTGTCCAGAAAAAGTTTGTCAATTATTGCTGGCGGTGGCACCAAATCTTCCAGTTTCAGGTAGAAAATGCGCTGCAGCCCCTGTGTGCAAAGCGTGCGGAGTTCGGGGAGCTTCCCCAAGAGTTTGGACAAATAGTTGGGGCGATTCAGCCCCCCGTTATTGAAAGTCACATGGTCTTTGAGACAATTTACAATCTTGTTCTGAAGCTCTTCCACCCTCTTGGGTTCCTTGAGCCCGTGCCTCTCTGCAGAGAGAAGGGTGCGGGACATTATGGATCTGACACGGAGAAAGGCGGGCAGGGGAGCAGGAGCGGGGCCGGGCGGGAAGGGGGGACACTGACCTGTCACCATGGCCAGGGCAGCGATGCAAGAGAAGGCAGAGATATCGATGTTCATGTTTTGCAAGTTGGAGGAAAATTCCACAATGGAATCGATCCACTCCCCAAAGCCACGGACGCACTGCAACCGGTGCAGGACCACCCCGTTGCAGAAGATCAGCTTCCCCTCCACGGGGTTGGACCTGGAAGGAAGGGGACAACCCCAGAATGAACTGATGGATGGATGAATGAGAGAGGGAGGAAAATTAGATAGAAAGAGAAAAAGGAGGAAAAGAAAGAGAAAGACAAAAGAGAAGAGAAAAGAAAGTGACAATGAGCGAAAGGAAGAAAGCAAGAAAGACAGGGAGGGAGAGAAAGAAGGGAGAGAAGGATAAAATAGAGAAGAGAGAATGAAAGAGAAAAAAGAACAAGAGAGAACAGGAAAGAAATAAAAAAATAATAAGAAAGGAGATGGTGGGGGAGAAAAGCTAAACAACTAATTACTTGAGGAGCAATAAATGAAGGATTTAAGAGGCACCTAATTACCGAGGAGTTAATAAAATGCAGATCAGTGGACCTTGGAAGGGTCTGATTCCCTGCCCGCCCAGCGCTCCCCGACCCCCGCTCACCTGTACGCCAGCCGCAGCACGAACAGCTCCAGGAAGGCGGACTCGAAGAGCAGGTCCTGGTCCGTTTTGGGGAGGTCAGTGAAGCCGGGGATTTTTTCCGCCCACCCTCGGATGATCTCCATGGAGCCGGTCAGGAGATCGTAGAACTGCTGGATGTGCTGGGTGTCGTCACCGCTCAGCTGGTAGTCGGGGTTAGCCTGGAACTGGAAATTCATTTTAAAAAGCACTTAATGAGGTTCTCTAAAGTCTATAACCCGTGAAATTGCTCACCCCATCCCCGGCCGGGGAGCGGGCTGGGATAACAATTAAAGCTCTCTCTGACCGGTGAGGAAATTAGATGTGCCGGGGCAATTAATTCGATTAGGAACGGCGCTCCGAGGCCGCCGCTCTCCGTGCGCGGGGGGCCCGATCCCGGGGCGGCGCCGGCGGGGCTGAGCCGAGCCCCGGCCGCCCGGGCAGGGCCGGGCCGAGCCGAGCCGAGCCCCCGGTCCCGGCGGGGCCGGGCCGAGCCCCGGGCGGGCGGGCAGGGCCGAGCCGAGCCCCCGGGCCGGCCTCGCCTCTCCCCCCGCAGCGGCCGCGGGGCCGGCGGCCCCCCCCTCCCCGGGCGGCGGCGGCGGGGTCCCTCCGCGAGCTCGGTCCCGCTTACCCGGGAATAGTCCAGGCTGGTCATAGCCGGGTTGGAGTCGACATGGGCTCTCACCAGCGCACTGATCAGACTCACCGGGGGAGAGGGGGGAGAGGGCTCCTGGGGGCTCTTCGGTTTGGACGGCAAGCGGCCCCGCCGGCCTTTTAGGCTGTCTGTGCGCACCACTGCAAGAGAGAGGGGTCAGCCCGGCGCCGGCCCCGCGGGGCGCGCCCGGACACGCGGACACGCGGACACTCACCCTCCTTGACCATGCCGACGGCCAGGCACTTCTGGAAGCGGCAGTACTGGCAGCGGTTGCGGCGGCGCTTGTCCACCGGGCAGTTCTTGTTGGCCAGACACACGTACTTGGCGTTCTTCTGCACCGTGCGCTGCGGGCCGGCGGGACGGGGAGCGGCGTCAGCGCCGGCTCGGGGAACGCGCCCCGCGCCGCCGCCCGCGCCTCCCCGCTCCTGCCCGCATCTTCTTTTACCTCCTCTTCCCCTTGGTTTTCTTTTCCTTCCCTCCCCCCCCCCCCCCCCGATTTTCTTTTCCGTTTTTCCGCTTTATTTTCTTCCCTCTCCCCATCTTTTTTTTCCCGCTTTCATTTTCCCCCCTCTATTTTCTTTTCCCTTTTTCATCTTTACATTTCCTCTTTTTTACCTTTATATTTATTCCCATTTTTTTCCCCTTTAATCTCTTCTCCCTTTTACATTTTTCTTTTCTATTATTTCCTTTATTTCTTTTTTCTCCTCACCGTTTAAGATTTATTCTTTTCCCGTTTTTTCTTTATTTCCTTTTCCCTTTATCTTTATTTCCTTTCCCCCCTTTATTTAGTTTCCCTTTTATTTCCTTTGCCTCCCCCCCCCTTCCTTTTTTTTTTTTTTTTTTTTTCCTTCCAGGGCATTTAACAGGAGAAAATTGACAGCGTTAACATCCAAGCTAACCTCACAGCTCCTAGCCGTGTTTTATATGCCAAGAGGAGGGAAAGAGACGCTCGGTAAATACAAATCCGTGGGCATTCATATTATTTACATTCCTTGGAGACCTTCTCTATTTAAAATGATAAGATTATTCAATCAGGATGGTGAAATAAAGAGATCACTTAATTTTACCACAGGGAATTCTGTTCCACATGGTTAGCTCAGACGCAGCTCTCTGTCCTAACCGATTTCCATCTGCAGGCTCCTCGCCCCGCAGGGTCCCCCGCTGCCCCACACCCTGCCCGTGCCCTGCCCGGCGCTGCCCTGCCGCCGCTCGCCCCCGCTCACCTTGAAGAAGCCCTTGCAGCCCTCACAGGTGCGGACGCCGTAGTGCTGGCAGGCCGCGTTGTCCCCGCACACGGCGCAGAGCCCCTCGTTGGAAGGGGACCCCCGGGAGGGCGGCGAGGGCACCTGGCTGTCCAGCAGCTGCGGCGCGTGGCCCAGCTGCAGCCCCGGGAAGGCCATGGAGGGCTGCTTGCGGATGGGGTTGGGCACGGCGAAGGCCTGCCCGTCCACGCCGTGGTGAGCCCCGGCCGGCTCGGGGTTCATGGGCACGTGCAGGGGGCCGTCGAAGCGCATCTGGCAGCTGGACACGGGCGTGCCAGGGGGAGACTGCTTGAAGGAGAACAGGGACAGGCGGGACACGGGCGTTTTGCGCTGCTCGATCATGTGCGTGGTGGCCACGTAGTTGGGGTGGAAGTTGTGCAGGGAGCCGGGGTCGTCCCACACGGGGCCGTGCTGCACCTGGAAGCCGGGCGTGGAGGGGGTCGGGGGCGACGAGGGCTTGTAGTAGACGGAGCCCGAGTGGGACATCATCTCCTCGGACTGGGGGGGCAGGTGGCCGTGCTGCTGGTAGCCGTGCATCTGAATGTCTTCCACCTTAATGGAGGACTGCTGTCCGGACAGGGGCATTTGGTACAAGCACGGGGGCTTCACGTCGTAGCTTGTGTTGTAGTTGTCCATAAAGGTACTGAAGCTGGGGAGAGAAGTGGTGGCAGTGATTTCAGTGTTGGTGAGGTCCATGCTAAACTTGACAAACTCCGGAGTTAGGAAATCGGAGCTGTATTCTCCCGAGGAGTGGTAGCTGTAGCTCTGGGAGGCCGGGCTGGCTCCTTGAGGCGAGGACCCATACTGAGCCTGAACACAGGGCATGGCTGCAAACGAAACAGCGTCAGGTAGACTCGGCCCGCGCCGCCCCGCGCCGGGCACCGGCGGCTGCGAGGGCGAGCGCCGGGACCCCCCTGCCCCGCCGGGGCTGCCGGGGCCGCGGGGACGGAGCGCACCAACCTTCAGCCGAGGGAGCGGCGTTTTCGGGGCAGCCGAGGGCGGACAGCGTCGGAGCGCGGCGGGGAGCGAGGTGTCCGCGGGTTCAGAGCGCGGCGGCGGCTCCAGCCTGCCCTGCGCGACGGCTGCGAGAGACACACGGACCCGCCGGTGAGCGGACGGACACACCAACATACGGACCCGCGGGCGAGCGGACGGACACACCGACATACGGACCCGCGGGCGAGCGGATGGACACACCGACGCACGGACCCGCCGGCGAGCGGACGGACACACCGACGCACGGACCCGCCGGCGAGCGGACGGACACACCGACGCACGGACCCGCCGGCGAGCGGACGGACACACCGACGCACGGACCCGCCGGCGAGCGGACGGACACACGGACACGCCGATCGGGCAGCAGGGGCGGGGAACTGACACATAAACCCGGTGGTGCGGGGACAGACGCGCGGAGCCGGGGCGGGGAACAGACACACGGAGCCGTCGGTGGAAGGACAGACACACGGAGCCGCCGGCGCGGCTGCCCGGCTCTGGGGGAGCCCCACCTGCGGACCCCACAGGCTGCGGGAGCGGTGCCAGGGCAGGGCCACCCTGCGCCCCTCGAGGAGCAGGTCTGGGCTCGGTTTGGGTTATTTTCTCGGTAACCGGGCAGGAGGGTCCCCGCGGGCGGGCTGTCATCGGCACCGGGTGCCGGGTTCCCTTCTCCATGCCCGTCGGGAAGCCGCGGCGCGTCCCCCGGGAGAGCGGGCGAGGCGCGGCGTTCCCGGCGCGGGGCTCCCGGCGCGGCGGTGCCGGCACCGGAGCGAGGCGCGGGTGACAGCCAGCCCGGGCGGATCCGGTTCAGCGCGGCGGCTCCGCGGGTGACACGCAACCTCGGGCAGCCCGACCCGTCCCGTCCGGGGATCCCGAGCGGGACCCGCCGGCAGGTGGGACGGGACGGGACGGGACGGGACGGGACGGGACGGGACGGGGCGCGCATCCCGCGCCTCGCGCGCGGGACCCCGCGTCGGGAGGGGGGCGCGGGAGGCGGGACCGGCCGGGCACTCACCGGGGAGCGGAGCGCGGCGCGGGGCGCGCATCCAAGTGCGGGCGGAGCGGCGGGCGCGGCGCACGGCGGCGGCGGCGGCGCGGGCGGCCGGACTGTGCCCGCCCGCAATGTGCCTTTGTTTATGTGGCCGCGGCCGCCGCCGACCAACGTGCGCCGCGAGCCCCCGCGCGTCACCGCGCGTCACCGCCGCCCGCCAATCGGCGCCGCCGCGGGCCCGCCCCGGACACGCCCCCCCCGCGCGCCAGCGCGCCCTTTTGGTAAGTTTCCGACCGGTGACGTCACGCGGAGGGACGCGCCCCGTCCACGCGCGGGGCGGGGGCGTGGCCTCATTTGCATAGGGGCGGTGCCGCCCCCGCCCACCCGCGCGCGTCACCGTGACGCGCACCCCGGAATAGCGCGCGCGGCCGCGACCCCGGCGGTGCGGGGGGACAGAGAGGGGACAGAGAGGGGACAGAGCCGGGACAGAGCGGGGACAGAGAGGGGATAGAGAGGGGACAGAGCGGGGACAGAGAGGGGATAGAGAGGGGACAGAGCCGGGACAGAGAGGGGATAGAGCGGGGACAGAGCCGGGACAGAGAGGGGATAGAGCGGGGACAGAGCCGGGACAGAGAGGGGACAGAGAGGGGACAGAGCCGGGACAGAGAGGGGATAGAGCGGGGACAGAGCGGGGACAGAGAGGGGATAGAGAGGGGACAGAGCGGGGATAGAGCGGGGACAGAGAGGGGACAGAGCCGGGACAGAGAGGGGACAGAGCCGGGACAGAGAGGGGACAGAGCCGGGACAGATCGGGGACAGAGAGGGGACAGAGAGGGGATAGAGCGGGCACAGAGAGGGGATAGAGCCGGGACAGAGAGGGGACAGAGAGGGGACAGAGCCGGGACAGAGCGGGGATAGAGAGGGGATAGAGCCGGGACAGAGAGAGGACAGAGAGGGGACAGAGCGGGGACAGAGAGGGGACAGAGAGGGGATAGAGAGGGGATAGAGAGAGGACAGAGAGGGGACAGAGCGGGGACAGAGCGGGGACAGAGCGGGGACAGAGCCGGGACAGATCGGGGACAGAGCCGGGACAGAGAGAGGGGACAGAGAGGGGACAGAACGGGGATAGAGCGGGGACAGAGAGGGGACAGAGAGGGGATAGAGCCGGGACAGAGCGGGGACAGAGCGGGGACAGAGCGGGGACAGAGCCGGGACAGAACGGGGACAGAGCGGGGACAGAGCCGGGACAGAGCCGGGACAGAGCCGGGACAGAGCGGGGACAGAACGGGGACAGAGCGGGGACAGAGCCGGGACAGAGCCGGGACAGAGCGGGGACAGAGCCGGGACAGAGCCGGGACAGAGCCGGGCCGGAGCACTCCCGCAGCCCCGGCCACAACGAGCTCAACGCGCCCGCGCTTCTACTGCCCACCCGGAATTTAGGCGGATTTTATTTTATTTTATTTTATTACTCACTTTATTTTGTATGTTGTATTAATTTTATTTTACTGTTATTTTGGATTTATTTATTGCATTATTCTTAATTATTTTTGTTTGGTTTTATTTCTTATTAATTTTATTAATTTTTATTAATTTTTATTTTTATTTCATTGCTTAATTTAATTCATTATTTTCGAGTTTTAATTTTTTATTTGGGTTTTGTTTTATTTAACTTATTAAATTTTCTTATTTACTTTAGACTTATTTATTTAAATTTCCTTAATTTATTTAAATGGCTGATGTTTATTCATTTAAATGCACATTGTTGGGGTTTTTTTCTTATTTGTTTAAATCTCTCTTCAGCAACACTCCCAGAGCCCCCCCACAGTTTCCATCATTCCCAGCCCAAGCCCAGGTCGGCGTGACTGGGAAAGGGACACAGAGCAGAGCCGGGTCAGTGCAATTACAGGCGCCGCGTTTATTAAAAGCCAATCCAGAATCTCAATTCCCAGCTGCATCCAGCGGCAATGGGACACTGGATGAGGCGGGTGCGGAGGGAGGGACGGGGACACTCGGCCTCCTCCATGGTGGGGTCTGGCGTCTGACCCTGGATTTCCCCACTGCCGCGTTCCAGCCTGGAAAGAAGGACAGCATCACGTCAGTGGATGAAGGACAGTTCCCAGTCCCCCCACAGCCCGGGCATGGCTGCTCCCGGTGCCTTTCCTCGGGAGTTCCGTGGGACGGAGCATGCCGGAGCCATGCCGGCTGTGAGAAGAGACCCAGCTCCCGACCCAGCATGGAACCCCGCAGCCCAGCTCGCTGCAGCCCTAGCCCAGCAGCCAACACCTTCTTCCCAAACTCCCTGCCTGCACACAGCCCTGCGAAGCTCTGGGATACGGAGGTTTGCTGGGAAACCGATCATTCATTCCCAACCCGCTCCTCTCACTGGAGTTGTCATCGGACCCGCTCCACAAACACCAGAGAGACCCAAGCACTGAGGCGAACTGCTCCCAGCCCCACTCTGCTCCTGCAGAGCTGCTCCTGGTGCATCCAACAGCATGAGATGGCAAAGAAACGCCCTAAGGCTGTGAGACACCACTGAGGACTGTCTAGAACGGCATTTTCATGGGTTCATCTCCATGGGATTCACCCAAAGGGCGTCGGAGGAGCTCGGCCAACTTCCCTCAGCTGCACCGCCACGGAACCATCAGCAGCAGTCATATCCCAACAGCTCGTCCAGGCTACAGCTCAACACCACACCAACTTCCAGCCAAGGCCCTTATAGGGCTAAGTGATACATCTAATTACCATATCCTTAGAATAGATGTAATATAAATTTCATTACTCACTTAAAAGTTCTAAAGTTAACAGCATAAACTTGAAGTTGAGTAATTAAGTAATCCTTATATAGACACTTATTAAAGTATTTATACATATTATCTTAAATCTACATCTATCATTTTGCCAATTAAAATTAGGACTTTAATTGCAATTAAGTAATTTAATTGCCAATTGAACAGCAAAATTGCTAAGTGACTAATTTTAATGCCTATTTTAATTACCAATCATGACTGGGGAGGGAGCTAATCAAGCAGTATCAGAGTAATGATGTGAAAAAAAGCAGAGAACAAACATTCCAGACTCCATGCTTTTTAAAAAGAACTCCAAATTAAATAACTGCAAACACAATTCCAGACATGTGGGGAAATGCTGGGTTTGGGTATCTGAACGCAGGAGCACAAAGAACATGTTTCATTACAGACACCGTCGCTCTTCCCCCGAAGTGCTGATCATGGAGGTCCCTTGGCTCTGCCCTGGTCTCCTGGGAGTGGGGTGGGAGCTGGGGGTGGCCCCTCACCCACAGGATGAGCTCCTGTAGGAAAGCAACACCTAAAGCCATAACACTGGGGAGTTAAAGGCGATCCAAGCACGAGGAAATGGGGCACGTGGATAGGCCAGAGTGGACCACAATCACTTCTGGGCCTGGACTGCCCATATGGGAAGATTGTCCCCACGCATGCTCCTGGAAGTGCAAGTCCATCTTCCGGGCAGGCTCCAGTTGCCATCAGTGAAGTTTTCCAGCCCACGGCTCCTGCAGGATCAGGCCCTGCAGCTGCTCCCCCAGGCCATGTTCTGCAACCCATCTGTGAGTGGAACTGCATCTGGTGCTGCCATTTCCCTTCAAAACCCCAAAATCCACACCAGTCCAGGCTGTCAGTGCAGCAAATTCCCAAGGAAGGAAAGTCAGTTCTTGTTTAGGATGAAGAAGCCCAGGAACTTATGAGTGGTTGCTAGGGTTGTTCCTCTCCTAGTAGGAAGAGTGCAACGGGATGGCCGTCACCATGGGGAGGTTTTCATCCTTGCAGTCCCGAGGGCAGCACTGTCAGTGTGGCGGTCAGCGCCAAGGGCAGCAGCCAGCATGGCCAGACAGGGTCAGCGCTGTGTCCCTGGTCACTAAAGAGTCATCAGCTCTCTCAAACGCCCTCCTCGCGGGCCTCGGCGGGCACAGCAGGGCTGTGTTTGTGGGGTACGTTAAAGGGTCCTGCAGCACCAGCGCAGCTTCTGCATCTGGCCCTTCCCTACATGGAGACATTTCCACTGCTTTCGCTACTCACATCCCCTGTCTAATTTGCCACGTGTTTCAGGAGAGAGTTTTGTGAGGGAAGAGATTTGTTTCCTCTTCAACAGACCAAAAGTTTCAGACTAACAAAGAGGTGCTGATATGAACAAACACGTTGTGTGCCAGTGGCTGATGCTGCAGGCCGGGGCTGGGTCCCCTGCCTGGGCCGAGGGGTGAAGGAGGCAGTGCCAGGCCCCGGAACAGCCACCATCCGCCCCCGCTTCACGGACACATGCGCTGCACACGGACACCTACACGGCTGTCATCACTGACACCCAAGAGCAGTGGTACCACTCCAGTGAGCGCCTTCCGAGGGAAAGAGGGCTGAAGTGTCCTTTTGTCCAACATCACACGAGCTGCCAAGTCCCCAAACGGCGAATGAGGCAGCTGCACATCAGGCACAAGCCTGCAGCCGATGTCCAAGCCCTGGGCAGCACCAGGCATTGGCCGAGGATCGGCGTCCTCACGGCTGCAGCAGCAGCACCGAGCTCCCCTCCGGGCACACCGGCAGCTCCAGCCCTGGAGCACTCACGTCCCGGAGCATGCACACGTGTTCCATGAGACCATCAGGCCTCCCATGGCAGGTGAGACACGCTGAGGCTGCACGTCTGTGTGAGGTTGATGCCCAGACGAAGTTGGATGTCACTGTGAAGTCAGAGCCCTGATGCGAAGTCAGAGCGTGAGGGTCTCACTGCCAGGCTTGGATGTGAACGAGCCATCTCACAAGCACTCCATTATTCCCCTTAGATTTCCCCAAAACTTCAAACGGAGCGTTGTTCTCACTTTTCTCCTGCTCTTGGTCCACTCCTGAAGCTCAGTCGTGCAGGTGGTGTCATCTGACATGAAGGATTTATTACAGCAGTGTCTATATCCACGGAGATCCTTGTTAGCACGTGACAGTTCCATGGAAGCCCACGAAGCCGTGCTGTCCCTGTGCCACTGCCGGCCAGCACCACGGGCCACACGCCAGCGCCTGCCCGCTCCGACGGCCGCCAGGGCCCTGAACGCAGAGATGTTCATGGTGTGTGATGTCCGGCTGCGTTGGCCGCGTCCTTCGTCCCACAGCGACGAGGTCCCTTCACGGCCTGACTGCAGCGGCCGAGGAGCGGGGCCGCGCGGAGCCGGCCGTGCTCCCGCCGGAGCCGGTGCGTGCTCCCGGGATGGCTGTGATTGATATCCCCGAGGTGAGAGGCTAAACGGGCCATATGGCGCTCGCCGCAGCCCATCTGCTCCCTGCCCAGCCGCGCCGCAGCTGCCGCCAGCAACATCTGCCCGCCCGCATCCAGCTGTGCGGGCACCGCTGGCGGAGCCGCGCCGCCCCGAGCCCACGCCTGGCTGCGGGGCCAAGCCCCGGGACCCTCCGCATCCTATCCCCATCCGCATCCCCGTCTCCATCCCCGTCCCCACCGCCCGCCGCTACCTGCCTCCGCCGCGGGCGCGGAGCGGGGCGGAGCGGAGCGGCCGGGAGCCGGAGCCGGGACCGGAGCCCGGTGCCGGGGGCCGCCGCGCCCCCTCGCAGCTGCCGCCGCGCGTCAGCGCCCGTCACGGCCCGTCAGCGGCGGCGGCTGACGGCAGCGCCGGGGGAGCGGCCCGGGCCGCCGCGGGGGGGGCTGGCGGCGGGCGGGGCGGCCCCGGGCTGCCCCGCTCCCCCTCTGTACTGCCCCGCTCCCCCTCTGTACTGCCCCGCTCCCCCTCTGTACTGCCCCGCTCACCCCCGGGCTCTCCCGCTGCCGGCCCCGGGCTGCCCCACTCCCCCCGCGAACTGCCCCGTTCTCTCCTCCGGACTGCCCCGTTCTCTCCTCCGGACTGCCTCGTTCTCTCCTCCAGACTGCTCCGTTCTCCCCTCCGGACCGCCCCGCTCCTCCCGGGCTGTCCCCTCCGGGCTCCCCCCGGGCTCCCCCGCTGCCGCTCAGCGCTCCCGCATAGCCGGAGACTGGGGAGGGGGTTATGTGTTTTGATTCGAGCGGGTTTTTATTTGGTTTTTTGGTTTGGTTGGTTTGGTTTAGGCTTAGTTTTTCCTACCCACCACACACCCCGCTGGTTCCACTACCGCGCTGGTTCAGGGAAGTCTTCGTGCTGGAGTGTTGCACCAGCTCCAGCCCTGGCTCTGAGGGGCTCAGCCTGGAGCAAATGAGGCTCAGGGGGGACCTTGTGGCTCTGCACAAGTCCCTGACAGGAGGGGGCAGCCGGGGGGGTCGGGCTCTGCTCCCAGGGAACAGGGACAGGACAAGAGGAAGTGGCCTCAAGCTGTGCCAGAGCAAGTTCCTTTTGGATACTGTGGAAAGTTTCTTCCCTGAAAGGGCTGTCCAGCCCTGGCACAGATGCCCGGGGCAGTGTTGGAGTCCCCATGCTTGAATGGATTTAAAATCTGTGTGGATGTGGCACCTGGGGATGTGGGTCAGTGGTGACCTTAGCAGTGCTGCAGGGATGGTTGGACTCAATGGTCTCAGAGAGATTTTCCAACCCAAACAATTCTGTGATTCCATGATTTTAGGATCAAACAGGTCCAGCCCTGCCCAGGGTGCAGCTTCTCACCTCTGTGACAAGGAGCGTATCGTTGGGGTTTGATGTCAGACATGCGTCCTCTGGATGCAACTGATCCCAGCAAACAGGCTATTTTCAGCCCCTTGTGAAGTTTTCTTACATAAAGCACATCTCCAGACTCACCCCCACGCACACACGCTCAAACACAGGCGTCGGTCGGGTTTTTAACTTGGCAGTGTTTTCCTAAAAGGCTTGGAAATGCCAAAAGTAGTAACTACGCTGCAGAGTCTGTTACAGCTTCTCATCTGCGATTCAGCTCCGAATTCCTGCTCTCTGACAAGGATGCCAGCCAGGCTGGAAGAATGGAAAAACAACCCCAAGATTGTCCCAGGAATGGCACAGGCCCCTTTGCTGCAGATGGGGCTGGGGAAAGATCAGGAACAGGCAGCCCAGCACCGTAGGGACAGCCGGGCAGAGCTGCCCCATTCCCACTCCTCCAGTAGGTTATAGGGACACAACTACGCTGTCCCCCTCTAGAACGCACGGGTACAGGCACAGAGCTGCCTGGGGGTGTCCTTGGTGGAGAAGCCCATGAGCCACACGGGAGCAGCAGCAGGGGAGTCCCGAGGCCAGCTCTGGCCGCGGTGCTGGGGGAGGTGTCCAGGGTCTGCACTGGCCATCGCCTGCTTCTGTGGGATTTGTCTCAGCGGTTGTCTAAGCTCCAGGCTGTTCTGCCAGCTCTGGAAACCCCCAAAACACAACATTTGAGTGATGTATTTGTGCCACAAACAGTCAAAAATAGCATAATTGCATATTGTTTCCCCTGTATTTTGGGAATTACTGACACAAGACACAGAGATTTGATTTAATTAACTGCTTTCATTTAGTGAAATGTATTTTGTTGTTTTAAGTGAAATCCTTTCTTGGTTTGGGAAGGATTTGCTCAACATATCTGGGATCCTTCCCCCTCAGAAACACATTCCCTGGAAGACACCGCCAAGGAAAACAAGTATCCACAGAAGTTGGGAAAAGGGTAGGTTTCCAGTGAAGTCCTTCCCTGCAACTGGCCATAGAGGGAGGTGTTGCTGGCCCCATCTCCAGATGGACGAGGCTGTCCAGAGGTCCTTGCACATGCAGAGGGGTCAATGACGAGCTCCAAAAGCGCCCCTGGGTCTGCTCGGAGCTGGAGCCAGGAGAGCCGCCTGACACAAAGCCCAGTGTTTTTCCTCCAAGATGTTTTTCATTACAGGGGCCTCGTCACAGCGGCGTGAGGTGGCTGGGGTCTCATATCAGGAGCCACATCCCCGGTCCCAAAGCCACCTGTGCGAGAGAGGGTGTTCCTGGGGACCCCAGGGCAGCGTTATCGCCCACCCCGCACTGCAGGCGCTCCGTACAGCTCGCAGATGGGAGACATAATGCCCAAGGAATGTCTGCTTCCACCGAGCCACCGCGAGGCTATTTCTGTAAGCCCAACCCCAAACCATTTGTTGAAGTCCTCTCAAACAATTTTCTGTGGGATGGCCTGGCTGCCAGAGGCAGGAGGTGTTTGGCCTGGTGAGCACATGCCCGCAGAGGCTGGCCCTGACCCTCGCTCGAGGAACAGTCACATCCAAAGGTGCTGTGGCTCAGAGCAGCGGCCGGGCGCCTGCAGCCAGCAGGGAATGGTGCCCACGGCATCACCAGTGGGGAGCCTTGCCTGCCCTGCCTCGGGGCTGGAGGGGGCCCCATCCTTCCCCTGCACTCACAGCTTAACAAAATCATTTTCCATTGAGGCTGCGAGCCTCAAGGCCTCCCGAAGCAGAGCTATTTTGAGTATTTTCCACAGCATCTCTGAACGCTGTTGTGCTCATGACTGCTGAGTGGGAGATCTGTGCACGCAGATCTCCAGAGCGTGCCAGCCCAGCCCCCCGGCGCCAGCCTCCCCCTCCTCCTCCTCCTCCCTCCAGCGGAGTCTGGGCTGAAACTGTGGCACAAGCAGAGCCCCCGCTGGTCACAGGCTGTCCTGGGCTGTCCCAGGAGGGGTGGGTGGCTGCCCTGGGCACCCTGTGTTACACGGTGCCTGCCAGAAGCTGTGTCCCCCTCACCAGGACATGTCCCAGGCAAGGGGCTGCTCCCAGGGAGGGACAGTTTCCATCTCTCAGTTCCCTCAGACAGCCCCAGGGACAGCCTGGTTTGCAAAACACAAGATTAATTTCTAGAGGTGAGCCAGTTGTGTTTTGAATTCATGCGCTGAACTAAGGGCCTGGAAGTTTCAAGGCCAGGTTGGACAGGGCTTGGAGCACCCTGGGATAGTGGAAGGTGTCCCTGCCCATGGCAGGGGGTGGAATGGGGTGAGCTTTAAGGTCCCTTCCATCCCAAACCATTCTGTGATTCTGTGATCCTGAGCCCAGGTGATAAAGTACTATTTCCTTTGGGCAGGAGGCTGTTGGAACTTCCCTTCACCGCTGAAGGTCCCGATGAAAATGGACAGAGTGCAACAGCCACAAAGCTGAAGCTGTGAGACCATTCAGGCCTTGTCGAGACTGCAGATACCACCCCCATGGAGCAGGGAGTGGCTGGTGCCTCCTTCTAGGGATGGGGTTTAGTGGTGGGCTTGGCAGCGATGGGTTAATGTTTGGACTCAATGGTCTGAGAGGGCTTTTCCAACCTAAACCATCCTGTGATTCTTTGACAGCCACCAGGAATGGAGTTCAGCATCGTGTTTGTCCAGCCACTCGTAGGACAATGTTCTCTCCTGCTAAAAGGCTCACACGGTACTGCAGGCTCCAGAAAAGAGAGGTAAAACCAAGAGAAACAGCTCCTGATAGTTATGAATTTGCAAAACTCTCCATGTCTGTGATGGCTGCTGTCATTAGAGGGAAATGGCAGGGAGAACAAACCCATTAATGCAGCTGTTAATTGAAAACAGGACTGTGTGGAGAATGGGGTTTGTAATTATGAGAACAGTTATTAAAATATCATTTTGCTTTTTAAAATGCCTGACTTTAGTAGAGTATAGAGGAGTTATGTTTTAAAAAGTTAATTATTTCCCGTGCTTCAGAAAGAGAGGCCTAAGTTGAAAATTATTTACCAAAATTGTTAAGACAGTTTTTTAATTATCAGTTTTAAAACAGTGTCGTAGAGTGTCCGTTTTACTTCCACTCTGGAGCGTGCTTCCCTCCCGTGCGGATCCTGCTCCTTCCCAGGGCTCTCTGGAGCTGAGCGCTGGGCACGGCTGTGCTGGTGGGTCGGCAGCTCTCAGACCCCATTTTTCACTCGCCCTTGTGGCCTTCTGGGGCAGTTCTGATCCCAGCGGCTTTTCCCCATCCCGGTGTGGTTCCTGGCGTGGTTCCTGGCGCGGTGCTGGGCTCGGCGGTGCCGTCAGACGCAGATGTGGCTCTGCGCTCGGGGGTCCCCGTCCTTCCCCAGCTGTGGGAGCCCCGGGCGTGGGGCCGGGCTGGCTGAAAGGGGCACCCAGCGCTGCTCGGGGCCGTGCGGGCTCGGCAGCCCCAGCGCCTCGGGAGGGCGAGCCGGGAGGAGCCGGCCTGGCCCCGCTGCCCGCTGCAGGCGTCCGCCAGGCACCGGGACGAGCGAAGGGGAGCGATTCCGTGCGGAGGGAGCGGCAGCTGGAGCCGGGCACGCGTGAGCAGCGAGCAGCTCCTTCGGCACAGCAGGACCGCGGCTGCGGCTCCCGAGCGTGGGCTCCGAGCGCTCCGGGCAAGTGCCTGCTACAGGGGGCGAGTGCCTGCTACGGGGGCGAGTGCCTGCTACAGGGGGCGAGTGCCTGCTACAGGGGGCAAGTGCTTCCTACAAGGGGCGAGTGCGTCCTACAGGGGGCAAGTGCCTGCTACAGGGGGCGAGTGCCTGCTACAGGGGGCGAGTGCCTGCTACAGGGGGCGAGTGCTTCCTACAGGGGGCAAGTGCTTCCTACAGGGGGCGAGTGCGTCCTACAGGGGGCGAGTGCTTGAGGGTGTAACTGTACTCAGCCGTGTGCTGCGGACTCTGGCTGTGCCTGGAGCTGTTCCCCAGGGGATTCTGCCCCTCTGCCCTGCCCAGGTGAGACCCCACCTGCAGAGCTGCCCCAGCCCTGGGGTCCAGCACAGGAGGGACCTGGAGCTCCTCGAGAGAGCCCAGAGGAGGCCCCGGAGCTGCTCCAGGGCTGGAGCCTCTCTGGAGCCAGGCTGGGAGAGCTGGGAATGTTCCCCTGGAGAAGGGAAGGACACAGGGAGAGCTCCGAGCCCCTGGCAGGGCCTGAAGGGGCTCCAGGAGAGCTGGAGAGGGACTGGGGACAAGGCCTGGAGGGACAGGACACAGGGAATGGCTTCCCAGTGCCAGAGGGCAGGGATGGATGGGAGATTGGGCAGGAATTCCTGGCTGGAAGGGTGGGCAGGCCCTGGCACAGGGTGCCCAGAGCAGCTGGGGCTGCCCCTGGATCCCTGGCAGTGTCCAAGGCTGGGTTGGACACTGGGGCTTGGAGCAGCCTGGCACAGTGGGAGGTGTCCCTGCCCATGGCAGGGGTGGGATGGGATGGGATGGGATGGGATGGGATGGGATTTAAGGTCCCTTCCAGCCCAACGCATTTTGGGATTCCCTGATTCTGCAACCACGAAGAGCTCCGAGCTTCAACCCCTCTCTCCCTCCCTCAGCACTTCTTTGCTTCCAGCAAAGCTCAGCTGGAATTGAGCGCAAGTGTAGGATGGACACACACCCAGGGGCACAAAAATACACACTCACCCTTTCCAGACAATGGAATAATCATGGAGAAACAGGCAATTAATCATGCACAATAAATAATTTAGTCTTTCTTGCAACACTTGAAGCACAGCGAGTAAAAAACACTGATTTGAGAAGAGTGGTATTAAATAAAACTACCCAAAGCGAAGTTCAGCCTGCACACTGAATGGACGGAAAACTGGTTTTTATTCAATTTTAATTAAATGGGACCTGGTTCTTCAATATGGAAAAACTAGATTAAAACTGAGGCAAAAATTGAATCCCATTAATATTACTAGTAAATAAAAATACATTATTTTTTGGTTGAGGGAGCTTTAATAATAAGAGGCATCATAAAGAGAGAAATCAAAACTGGATTGTACATTCACCAGATTGTTCAATACAAAAGCCAACAAAATTAGGCCATATTGATGTGATAAGCAAGAAGAAATATATTAGTTTCCAGCTCACAACATTCCGGTACAAGATATCATTGGAAAACCAAGTCAATTTTGGTATCAGTCAGACCCCGATTAAATGAGCCCACACTTCCCAGAAGGCGATCCTGAGGCCTTGGCTCCTACTGACACACTGGAAAGGAGATGTAAATGTATTTATTGCAGCCCCACCACTGCTCTCCAGCAGGGCCTGGGCGGGCAAGTGCTGCCAGGCAGCCACTGCCACATCTTGGGGCAGGAAAGCCCAGGAAAGGTCTTATTTTGATATCTGCAATGATATTGAGGTCTTAAAGTTTGAAATGATGCTGTGGGTCAGCTGGGATAATTAATGAGTGTTGTCTGGTGCTTGTCATGGAAGGTGACACGTTCCGGGGATTTACATACATATTTCCAAAGCTGTTCCAGGAAAAAAAAGAAAAGAACATTGGGTCCAGGAGAGAGTTCCTAGTATCCATACCTTAAAAATGTGATACTAAGCAAGCAAACTGAAAACCAGGTACTTCTTACCTCAAGCGTTTCTGCTCGCTGGGGACAGAGCGAGAGCTGCAAATGCAGAATGAGTCAACACTTAAGGAAATATGATAATAACAGTAATAGCAATAATAATAGTAGTAAAAATAGCAATAAGAAGAATATAGTAGTAGTGTACTTTTTAAGGGTTAGGGCAAAATATTTTAATCAGACATTCTCTAAGCAAATCTGAAATGTCCTGTTGAGTGATCCATCCTAATGAGGCTCCACATGGGTTTCCAAATCAGCTCCTGCCTTGGTTTCCCAGGAAGGCCAGTGAATTAAAGGCCTGTGAGGAGAGCAGGAGCATCCTGCTGCCTGGACAGCTTCACTGCCAGTGTAACCTGGGCAATTGTGCTAGAGCCTGGCCTCCCGAGCCTGGCAGAAGCCTCCTATTTGCCTCAAATCCTGAAATGTTAATTTTCATCTCTGATTAAGCTGAAGACCAGTCAAGGCTCCTTTTATTAAGTCAGGCAGACTCCTACCTGCTTCCCGAGGGCTAAATTTGGCTGGGAAAGCCATTGTAATATTGTGTAATTAATTTGCCAGTCAAATAATTTCTGCAGGGCTCTAATTTACTTATCTGTCTGCAGCACTAATGAATCTCCCAGCTCAGTACTTTAATCATGTTTTCTGCCTTTTTATCTCCTTTTTTAACTCAAACTTTCCTAATTGTTTACTATGGGCTCATCTGTAACCTGTATTTCGGGGATGCTTTTGTTCTCACAACAAAGCCCAGCCAAGCATGTGGACTCTGTAGTCCTCCTTCATGACTGGGAGCTGCTGAAAGCCTTCCTTGCTCTCTTCCTCAGTTTCAACAAACAAGAGAGCTGAGTCAATAAACATCGAAGATGTAAAAATCCAGGAGAAAAAGCCATTTGTATTTGGAGGAGTTAAGGTGGTAACCTCATTCCAGCTCAGTGTAACCTACGTGCAGACCTTCCTAAAGGTCATTCTGAGCACTGTGTTCCCTGATTAGTGGCAGTAGGGAAATCTGTTTCAAAGAACGTGGATACCTGAGGACACCATTCAATGGTGGCCATGGTGGTGGTGGGTTGATGGTTGGACTCCATGATCTGAAAGCTCTTTTCCAACCTTAACAATTCTTTGATTCCTTGAAATGTACCACTGACAGGATTTTTAGTTGTTTAACTTTGCAAATGACATATCTGTAGTATTTTTTTGCTTTTCTAATGCATTACCTAAAATGCTTCACTAAGTGGCACATTTCTGTAGTGTTATGTACCGAAGTGTCCTTCCAACACACTAACTCTGGTATTTGTCACTTTGCAGTTTTCCTAATCTCTAATGGCAATTCTGCACCCCCTCATTTGGATACTCAAACAAATGGATGATATGGCCACATGACAGAGGAAAAATAAGTTTATGTATTTAAGTATAAATGGCTGGTGCCACTGCCATGGGCTCAGGTGTGACACGGAGCTGTCAGACACACCTGGGAGCCCAGACCCGCAGCTCTGTTGTTGCTCCAGGGTAGGATCCACCACATGAACCCTCTTCATTTGTTTCACACCACTGGGCTTTGCTGCTGGATTCTACTGAATGAGAGCATTGGTTTTAAGAAGGAATTTTGAGTGTAAACATTTAATCCTGGGAATAAGTGCCGTGGTAGGAAACGGTACTAGAAGGAAACACAGTCTTGCCCATCTGTCTCTTCAGAACCCTGCTGTGATCCCTGTTCCCATGCAGTCCAGGGACTTCGAAACAGAGCTCTTGTCAGGCTCTACCAGCCTGGAGAAGAGCTGCTGTGGAAAACAGCGAGTGAGTTTACGCGTGTATCTGACGAGAATTGACGAAAAACGCAGAAACTTGAGTAGATCAAAGAAAAGCCGTCCCCAGGGCCAGGGGAGGCCTCCCTGAAAGGCGTGAGGTTCCCGAGGTACCAGGAATGAGTTAATCCCACCAAGGAATGCGGAGGAGCTGCCAGATAACAGAGTGACATTGTTTTTCCCTGATGTCAGCACAGAAACCCAAACACAAAGAGGTGAATGTAGTCCTTGGAGGCAGCTGAATGTGGAGCTTGTGCCGGCATCCAGCAGCATTGAAACAAGATGACAAAGTGTTTCCTGGAAGCAGGGGCCGGCTCCGGCCATCTGGGCCGGCAGCGGCCGTGGTGGGGAGGATCAGGGATGTGCCACGGTGGGAAGGATCAGGGATGTGCCACGGTGGGAAGGATCAGGGATGTGCGTGTGCTGGGAGCAGGACAGGGCCCCATCCTGCTCCCTCCTGTTCACAAACACGCAGCTTTGGTTGGGCTGGGGCTTCCAGCCCGTAATTCATAGCCATCCATGGGCATTTTATTTTCCTTTAAGGCATCTTATTTTCTCCCGTAGCATCCTCATGCTGGGTCTTGCCTGAATAACTCAATTTATCCTGTGTTTGGTAGGTGATGGTCTAGAGGATATTCAGACCAGGCTGGAAGAGAAGCCTTGTTTCACTCTAATATAGGCAGCACTTGTATTGCTTCCACAGGGACAGTAATTAAATGCTTGCTGATAGGCTTTGGATGTGGAGCTGCACTTCTCAGCAGCTGGAATGTGCTCTGCCTCCATCCACCTCCCAAATGGGAAGTTTCACAATTGGGTGACTGTCCATCACAGCTGAGAAATCCATAACAGCATAGTAATATCTGTATTATTAATTTTTGGCTATTCTGAAGTCTACAGGAAGGTAAACAAAAGGAGAAAAACCCGAAGAGAACGCTTTAAATTGCTTTGTGTTTTTATTGCAGGGTTGGAATTAACCTTCCCAGCACCCTTGGCTTGGCCTGGTGAGGAGCCATGGCTACTCTGCACCTTGGGTTACACACAAACCAGAGTTTAGGTGTTGATTAGGAAAATCAGATCCAGTAACTCGCAGAAAGCAGCTTCTTAAAATTTAGTTGGAAGAAAGTCAAGCTGTAAGTGCTGTTTTCTGACAGGATGGAAAAACCTGAGTGGCCAAGGTTATGGATGTCGAAATGGGAATGGCTGGGTGGGGAAAGGTCCTGTGGGATCGGTATGGCGTCTTGTGGGAGTGGAAATTAAATATGTTCTGCTAGTATCCACTGTTCTTCCCTGTGAGGGTGGGGAGGCCCTGGCACAAGAGCAGCTGTGGCTGCCCCTGGATCCCTGGAGGTGTCCCAGGCCGGGTCAGACGGGGCTCGGAGCAGCCTGGGGCAGTGGGAGGTGTCCCTGCCCGTGGCAGGGGTGGGATGGGATGGGCTTTAGGGTTTCGAGCCATTGGCAGGCTCTGTGACGCTGTGGGACAGCTCAGCCGCACACCGAGGGCGCCCAGCGCTGCCACGGGGACGGCGCTTGGGTTCTGAAAACAGCGGCACCGGGCAGCTCCTGTAAAGCCAATGGACGCTGCTGGTTTTGCTGGGAATACAGCACGGAAAGAATGTGCCTGGGCTCCTCTCCGTCAGTATCAGGGCTCCAAACCTGCCGGGTCCTGACCCCGGCTGCGGACCCCCGGGGGGGATCAGCACCGCGGGCTGCCCCAGGCCCCGAGGCTCTCCCTGCTGGTCCCCGCACACGGACGGGGCGGTGCCGCCCCGGGATCCGTGCCCGCGTCCCGCTGCCGGCCGGGGATCCGTGCCCGTGTCCCGCCGGCGGCCGAGCGCGGTGCTGCCCCGGGGATCCGTGCCCGTGTCCCGCCGGCGGCCGAGCGCGGTGCCGGCAGAGGGAGTTGTGTGGGGACGGGACGGGGCAGGCCCCGGGACAGGCCGCGGCCCGCCCTCCATTTGCGGCGACCGGCGCGAGCCGTCTACAGCCGGGGATGTAGCTCAGTGGTAGAGCGCGCGCTTCGCATGTGTGAGGTCCCGGGTTCAATCCCCGGCATCTCCAGGCGGTTACTTTTTTTCTTTATTATTATTTACTTTCTTTTTTTTTTTCCCGTCTGCCCGCGCGGCCGCTGGTTCCGCCGGACCAGGCCAACACCGCGCCGCCGGCACGACCCGGGCCGGCAGGCCCGGCAGGCCCGGCGCCGCTTCCTCCCGCCCGGGAACCCCGCGGGGAAAATCAAAGCACTGTGGCCTCAAAACGCAACGGCTCCTCCGCCGCCAAAAAGCAGCTGCATTGGCCGGGAATCGAACCCGGGCCTCCCGCGTGGCAGGCGAGAATTCTACCACTGAACCACCAATGCGGGCTTGGGAGCCGTTTCCCGCCCCTGGCTGAAGCACCTCAGCCCAGGTCACCGAACCCACCGCGTCCGTTCTGCTTCTCAGCCCCACGCAGCACTTTTGAGCCATCGTTTCCAGGGAAAAAAAGGTTTTTTAAAAGTTAGCAATGCCTGTTATACATTATTCCTCTAGAGGATTAAAAAATCCTGGAAAAGTGTATAATGCACCCATCACACACCTCACAGAGTCTGGCCTGTTGGTTTTGGTCTTGTTCATCTCTCACAGATGCAAGATTTCACTAATCATTATTTCAGTAATCATTTTTAAAACTTTTTTTTCTCAGCGTATTCTTTGAAAACTTCTTTCTTTTCTAAGCATTCTGTTTGTATCAGGGATAAACAAATATCATTCCTTGAATAAGCAAGGAGTGATTTAATGGAAGAACTTCAGGAGATTACAGGTGAAGGCTTTCAAGATTCCATACACCTAAAGCTATGGTTGGAGCCTATCCTAAAGATCTTCTCCAACCTAAATGGTTCTATGATAATTCTTTACATTTAAAATCTTTCAGACCAAGTCACAAATGTGTATTTTTGTTCCTTTTCCGTCCTGGAAGGACTTTGCCAGGGAGGCCAACGTTTAAGGGCTCAGCTCAGAGGCTCAGCTGATCCACAAAGGAATCATCAGAATATGCTCACAATGGTCTCTGTGATTTGCCAGGTGATGACATTTCAGCACACTGTGCCTGTGTGTGGTGATGTCAATAGTGAGTCCTTGCTTGTGCTGTGATGTAGCCATGCCATGTCCCAAAATAAATGATGCACACTCCTGATGCTCAGTTTGTCTTGGACATGCTCCCAGGAAGAGCCACACATGAGCCAGAGTCCAAGGAAAAGCTGCAACAAGCGCTTCATGTCAAGGGAACATCAATTTAGGTACAAAACTTATGTACAAAAGTGCTTGAGAACAGCGCCAGGGCAGGAGGAACAGCTACCACCACCCACCTCTGCAAAGGTAGGAAGCAGGTGTTTTCTGGTTCAGCCAACAGCACTCTGGCACTGCAGGTCACGTTCCAGTGTCCTGTGTTTGGATGTGCATGAACTCCACAATTTAACAACCCAGCACAGCTCCCTTTCCTTCTCAGCTTCCGATGGCAGAAGGTGACATAATAAAAACTGTAAGTAATAATTATTATTTAGGCTGTTGGTTATGGTTGGATTAGTCAGCCTAGAAAAACTGTTTTCTCAGACAAGCCCAGGACCGAAAACCCCCACGCACTTAGGCAAAAGATATTCATATTGAGAAGCCCCTAATTCTCCATTTTACTGTGTCTGGAAGTTAGTCATGAGGAGGTTTCCCCCTACTTTTGTTCTCTCATCTCCTCTCATTCCTGCTGAGCTGAGGCTCTGCCAGGTAGGGGACATCTGGCAACATCTGTGCACAGCCACACGGGACCCAGAAGTGTGTCCTCAGAGAGAGTCACGGAATCAAAGAATCATGGGCTGGCTGAGGTTGGAAAAGCCCTCTGAGGTCACTGAGTCCAATGGGTAACTCAGCCAAGGGCACCTCTGAACCCTGTCCCCAGGTGCCCTGCTGCTCTCTGGGCAGGTCAGGGCAGAGCAGAACACGCTGCTTGCGCCACTCCTTGGAGAATTATTGCACAGAGGGTCACCACTGTGATGGACTCTGCACTACTCGCTCCCAGAGCAGAAATGAAACCCATCCTTGCACTCGTAGTTAATAACTCAGAGAACAGTTTCTCATGTCCATTAGACTGTGTTTTGCATCTGCTCAGAACATCTGGGGGTGTTGGCTGATGTCTTGCAGGGAACTTTGTCAACCAGGAGGAGTTTGGCAACTCACAGGCCTCCCTAGGGCCCAAATGTCACTCCAGAACATGGCCTGGGAGCCCTTTCCCAAGCAGTGCGACCCAGGCTCCCACTTGGCTTCCCTCAGAACTGACTGTGAGTAGGAGGGTGCTGAACGGGGAAGAAATCGAGTCCTGCAATGTTAGAAATGGTGGTCCAGAGCCTTGGAACTGGCGAAAATCTCCCAGGATCAGTTCCGCTGAGTGAGAATCAGAATCCTACTCCAGCAAAACAAGGAGTCCTAAGGGGTTCCTCATCTTAGCCATCACAATGGCTGGGAGAACGTTCCCTGCCAACCTTCAGTGCAGATGGGTTTGTTCTGTGTGCCCCCAAGGGACGTGGCACTGTTGCAGCAAGTCCAGGAGAGGTTACAAAGTTGGTAAGGGGACTGGAGCACCTCTCCTATGAGCCTGAGACAGTGGGGCCTGTTCAGCCTGGAGAGGAGAAGGCTCTGGGGAGACCTCACAGACCTTCCAGTATCTGAAGGGGCGTACAGAGAAGCCAGAGAGGGACTCTTCATCAGGAGTGGTAGCAAGAGGGCAAGGGGGAATAGCTTCACACTGACAGAGGGGAAATCTAGGTTGGATATGTGGAAGAAATCCTTCCCTGGGAGGGCGGGCAGGCCCCGGCACAGGGTGCCCAGAGCAGCTGTGGCTGTCCCTGGATCCCTGGCAGTGTCCAAGGCCAGGCTGGACAGGGCTTGGAGCAGCCTGGGACAGTGGGAGGTGTCCCTGCTTCTGGCTGAGGCTTGACAGAGCAGAGCCCAGGAGCTTCAGGTGTTTCTGCTGACTCTGCTGTGACCCTCTGAGGAGGAGAATGCTGCTCAGGGCCACCTGCAGCCTCTCTCCCCAACTTCAGCTGGCACACTGTGATAGCAACAAGGTAGGGTTGATAGGCTGCAGTAAATCCGCTCAAATCAAGCTTCAAAATGCAGGTGTGGCTTACCCAGGGTGTGGCCAGTGGGTATCATTCCTTCCCTCCTGCCTGCTGGCATGGACACGCGTTCCCATGTCACGTGGTGGGATTGTGGCTGTGCAGTCACCCCATATAAAATGGGTGCTGCCTCAATCTTTGTCCTGGCACATAAAAATGGGAACGTGTGATGGGACAGCTGTACCTGATCAGAGCCGCTGGCTCTGATCCACGTCCCATGTGGAGCTGTATTAAATCATGCACGTCCTACATGGAGCAGCTCAGGGAGCTGGGAAGGGGCTCAGCCTGGGGAAAAGGAGGCTCAGGGGGCACCTTGTGGCTCTGCACAAGTCCCTGACAGGAGGGGGCAGCCGGGGGGGTCGGGCTCTGCTCCCAGGGAACAGGGACAGGAGGAGAGGGAACGGCCTCAGGCTGGGCCAGGGGAGGGGCAGGTCGAAATTTTTAGAAATTCAGAAAGAATTTCTTCCCAGAAGAGTGGTCAGGCATTGGAAGGAGCTGCCCAGGGAGGTTTGGAGTCCCCACCCCACAGGGTGTCCAAGGAATTCCTGGATGTGGCACTCAGTGCTCTGGGCTGGGACAAGGTGGGGATTGGTCAGAGGGTGGACTTGATGGTCTTGGAGACTTTGTCCAACCTCAGTGATCCTGTGATTCTGTCAATGGAGATCTTAGAAATAAAGCCTAAGGAGTAACTCAGAGCACCCAGCAAGACAGCAAACTTCTGTGTAAGAACCAACTGGTGTTTCACTAACACGTATGTAACACTTTGTATCACCAGGGAGGTCCAGTCAAGACTTCCAAAGCACTGAAGAAAACAAGAGGCCTTTCAAAATGGCTTCTCAAAGCTTCTCCACAAAGGCTTCCCAAGCATGTTCCTGTCTCTTCTTCCAGAGTGCAGAGAAATTGCTCCATCCCCGGCGAGTTCTCCACTGAGTGGAGCACACGCACATCAACTCGATTTTAACAGGTCACGGAATAAGCCGGGCATTTAAAAATATCCACCTGCCCAAAAGGACAAATGAATCCGTATTGTGGAGCCTTCAGCAAAGATGGTTGGAACAAAACAAACAAAACAATCGTGGTAATCTCTTAGGGAAGACTTATAATGTAGAACAACTTGTCAGTGTGGGTTAAAGTTTTAAGGCCTAGCAATTTTGACAGCATCCCTTTGAGCACAGCGAGCGCGCGGGGACGAGCAGGACAGCAAAAGGTCACTTGGTCACACATATCTGCTGCCTCTCTGAAGTTTAGCTCAAGACCCACTAGGCACGTCCCAATTAATTATTTAAATCTTCAGGGAGAAATACTTCTGTAGATGAAAAGGCATAATCTGAAATTCCGGGGAAGGTACAGCATGGCTGGCATGGTCAAAATGGTGCTGAGGGAAGATGGGGTGAGATATCCCCACCAGGGCCTTCAGACACGGAGAGAAGCCACTCACATCCAGGAATGTTGATTGTTCCAGGTATCAGCAAAGTAGAAACTCTGGGATCTTCCCATATCCTTTTTTTTTGTTCAATGGAACAGTTCTGGATCACAAAAGGTCACTGGAACCAAATTGACAATGATATATGTGGCTATTTAAAATAACTTTTCCCAGCACAATTATTGATGATGTTGCTGGCAATCTGTAAGTTTCTTATAAATGCACAGACACCCAGAAAATTATCATTCCAGGTACTGTCTAAAGTGTCCCAAAAGAAAGCCATCAGGCAGGCGATGCCAGGGAAATGGGCATCGGAAGCAAAGAGGACACTCCAATCCTGGATTTATTCATTACGGATACTGGGAATTTCAAATTCATTGTATATGTCTTTGAACAGGTTTTCCAAGCTTTTCCTAATCAATTCAATGGAGAAAATACCTGGATAAACAGCAGACGTGCATTCACCAGGGCTGGTTTTCATCTGTCAGTGTCTGAGAGAAAAAAATAATACAGCACAAATTCCAAAGAGCCTTTTGCCTTGCATCTGCTGAATACAGTCTCTCACTCCAGCACACGTAGAGGAAATAAATTTAATTTTTTTTTTCATCTTTCCTGCCACAGCAAAGCTTCTTAAACACTGAAAGAGAAAATAACTACTCTTGACTAGTCCAAGCAGTCTCGCTTTCTAAGAGATACTGTCCTTCTTTTCTTTACCAACGAAATTCATGTTGTCCGTCAGGCCTAGCTCGGCTGTTTGCCCCAGGAAAGCACGGACACTCCACATCGCTTCCTCCCATTCCCTCCTGTGCTGCCATTGCAGGGAGAGGCCAATTAATTATGGTGTTTGTTCTGCTACAAATAACATGACCCGTGACCTTACGCTTTTAAAACTGCAATTTTTGCCTTTGTTTCTGCTGCTCAGCCCTGATGTGGGATCTCGATGAGACAGCGAACAATCAGACATGATTAGGAGGATAGCACATCGTAATACAAAAATGAGCCACTTTCTCAGACACATGAACACAGCCATGGATTTATCTGCTGCAGTGCAGGGGAAATACCTGAACACCAGCAACACATCCTGGTCCCGTGGTAAACGGAGCATCCCATGGGAAGCCACAGGGTTGTACTTGGAGTGATACCTGACACCCACAGCCCGAGCTGGGACCCATTTAAATGTCTAATCACAGCCACAACTAAGCACTTGGATTTTCACACCAGAGGACTTACCATGGATCCTGCTAGAAAAATCCCAGCAGAGAAATTCTGCATCTGTTTCTGTCCCTTTGTCTCAGCTCTCCTGCAACTGTCACCACCCTTGCTGCTCACAAAGACATTTTCCTGAAGACAGATTAGGAGAAAACATATTTGTGAACGTATGAACAGATTTTCTTCTTATGATACATAACTTTGGCATGCAGTCAGGAAATGATGATAATCTTTTTCCCCATCTTCCCTTGCTAATGAAGAGAAACTGCCTCTGGGGTTGAGGACAAAAGGTGAACTCTCCCTGCACACAATTTACACCTGCTGAGCACATGATTTCGGCCATCTAAAATTCCTGTCTTGGCAGGTGTCCCGGGGACCAAGACACACGCACGGAGACTTTGGAGGTAATATTTTCATCCAGGCATTAAATAAAAAACAGACTTGAAAGGGATGAATTTTGCAATACTTTCAGGCATCTCATTTTTTTGCTTAACCTTGTAAAACTCTTTTACTCTTCAAACTTATGAAGCCCAGTCTTAAACAATCAGTAACTAAGATAAAAAGACAGTGGTAGTTGAGTTGAACGGAAGCCTAAAGGAGGGAAGAGAACTGCCCATCCCTGTTTATTGGTAGCTGCACCATGCAGGTGTGGAGAACCTCTCCTGGAAAGTGAGATTGCTTGGGAAATGTGATCCTTATGAAGTTTTCACTTTCTCTTTATGAGGAGAGTAGTACAATGTTCTCATTTTCTACCCCCTTCAAGACTTCGCAGGTTGGAAAAAGCTGATGAGACACAGCAGTGCTGGCGTGCAGAAAATGTTCACTTGGAAACTGGATATAGATCCATTTTGCACTCATAAACTGTCGTGTATTCATCAAAATGTATCATACATTAATACTGACAGTGCAGCTACATCTGGGTAGACAACGACCTTGAGGGGTGGGAGGACAGGGAACTCTCCAATTTCTAACAACTATTTGTTAGAGATGGATGAAATGACAACATCTAGTGCCATGTTAGAACACATACATGGGGTAGGCATTCACATCCAGAACTTGTGTGTTGGGTCATGCTGAAATTATTCACCACAAACTGCATTTAAATCCCATTTTTTCCCTATCCCAATTATTCGTCTTCCGTTCTCACCCTCTCCAAAAACACACACCCTAAAACCATATCCTTAGAAAATGAATAATTTTCTGTTCTTTTTCCTTTTATTTTCACTTCTTTCCCTTCAGTTGACGGCTTCAAAGCCAGAGTATCTACTAATTCCAGCTGCCACTCGAGATCTTACCACCTTTTAAGGGCACCAATATGCCTGGGATAAACACTGCTCCCATCACCAGTGACTGAATATCACTGACTTTGCAGAACTAATGAAATCCAATCCTTGCAGTTGTTTACTGACTTGAAATGACACCCAGACAGCTGAAGACCACGATCAGCTGCGCGGGCGGTGGAGCCGGGCTCCACGCGTGGGCCGGAGGCCTCCGGTACCGCCTCCGGTACCGCCACCGGCGCAGCCCCGGGGAGGGGCCGCCATGGGCGGCGACCCCCATCACGCAAGCCCGGGGATGAGGAGGCCGCACTGGGCCCTTCCCCGCGGGTCCAGGCCGCACCGGCGGGGCTCCCGCGGCCTTCGGCGGGGCAGCCGCGGTCCCGGGCGGAGGGCAGGGCGGGGAGGTGCGGGCGGTGTTCGAGGCGGAGCTCGGGGGAGCCTGGCTGGCTGCTGCAGGCGGAGGGCGGGCAGGGAGAGAGCCGCCCTCCCCTCTTCTCCTCCCGCCGGCCGGCGAGCAGCCCGCAGAGGGACGCGGGCTCCCGCAGTAAGTGCCTTTCGGGGTTTCTGTCTGCACGGGGGGTTCGGAGCCGCGGCGGCGGCGCGGGCGGGATGGAGGGAGCGGGGCCGGCCCGGACACGCGGGTGGAGCCGCGCGTTAAAGCCTGGGGTCGCCTACTGTTATAAATGTATATCAAACGCATCCTGGCTGCCTCTCCTCCACATCCTACCCTGTTGCCCAGAGAAGCTGCCCCGTCCCTGGGAGTGTTCCAGGCCAAGCTGGATGGGGCTTGGAGCAACCCGGTCCAGTGGAACGCGTCCCTGCCCATGGCAGAGGTGGGACTGGAGCATCTTTAAGGTCTCTTCCCACCCAAACCATTCTGGGATTTTATCATTCCATGTGTAAGGCTCAAGAACAGCACGGGTAGATGGGATATTGGGAAGAAATCCTTCCCTGCGAGAGTGGTGAGGCCCTGGCACAGGGTACCCGGATCCCTGGCAGTGCCCAAGGCCAGGCTGGACATTGGGGCTTGGAGCAGCCTGGGACAGTGGGAGGTGTCCCTGCCATGGCAGGGGTGGGATTGGGATGGGCTTTAAGGTCCCTTCCAACCCAAACCATTCCATGATTCTATGGTTTTATACAGCAGCTTTCACTACCAAGTGCTCCCAGCCTCCTCCCCCTGCTTTATTTAAGCTTTTCGATGGAGAAAAAAAAAAAGATCAAAGAAAAGGTGGCAGTTTTATGGAAGTGGTGCAGAGCCCCTGGCAGCTGTCCTGTGTGCGGGTTGTCCCTGTGCTCCCTGAGAATGTCCCACAAGGAGCGGTCCAGCCCCAGTGTCTCTCTGTCCAGGACAGCTGCTTGTGTGCCTGTAGGTATCTATATATAATAAATAAGGAGGTTGCAGAGCTTGTGAACTATATTTTTTATCTGCAATGGAGCCAATAGAAACAGTATCTCCCATTATTAAAAAAAAGAAAAGAATTATTGGTAAAAAATAGCATAGCTGTAGTTACACTGAACTTTGTAAAATGAAAGTAAGTTATAACTTCTACTGAATGTACTCGTGGGACCATTGCTTGGTGTCCTCAACTTCTCTGAATTCTTTCCTCTGTTAAGCAATCAGTAAACGTTTGTAAGCCTAATTCTACAGGAAAAGATGTAAATGTGTGTATGGAGACCTTTGGTTTAAAACCAGCCAGATTGATGCCCTGCTTGACTTCCTCTAGTGTTTACTGTGAACAGGTAGTACAGGTGTGCTGGAAGCAGCTCCTTTCACCTGCTGCTGGGAAGCAGGGGCTCTCCTCTGCTCCAAAGGAGTTGCATTCTCTTCTCTTCTCTTCTCTTCTCTTCTCTTCTCTTCTCTTCTCTTCTCTTCTCTTCTCTTCTCTTCTCTTCTCTTCTCTTCTCTTCTCTTCTCTTCTCTTCTCTTCTCCCTTCTACCCTTTTCTTTTCCTTACTTATTCATGTTACATTCAGGAATTTTCCATGATAAGCAGTGACTGATTAGCCAGTAAAGACTTGGTCAGATATTTCAGGATCTTTCAGTGTTAATATGTAAAGCAAAGTCCAGTATTGCCCCTTCAATAGCAGTAACCAGAATATTATTCATTTTAACATTAGGCAATTATCAGTTTACTTAGTCTGAAGTTGGATGGAAGTTTTGAGTAGGCACAAGTGTGCATGAAAAATGATTCACACCCCTTGTATCTAATTTGTAGCATTACTTTGGTTGTATGTATATGGACTTACATTTTGTTTTGCTTAATTATGTGTGTGCACAGGAGCACAGTAATAATAACAGTTTTGCGAACTAGACCTTGCTGCATAATATAATATAATATTTTCTCTAGAGATCCATTTCCACCTGCTGACTGTCCCTGACAGGAATTTAGGAAGCTGGCGGGATGTGGTCAGTGCAGAGGCCATTCATGCAGAGCAGTTTTCCAGAGGACAGCTCCTACAGGTTCCTTGCTGCTGCCTGCTTTGTTTCCACACAGGTCTCTGCAAGCTTTAGCAAATATTTAGAAGAAATGTGCATTTTCTGCTGTCAGTTTGCAGTTGTGACTTTCACCTTCCACTCATAGTTGATGGTTTCAAAACAGGGCTTGGCATTTCCAAGTAGCTCAGTTAAGCAACATCTTCCTTGTACCCTGGTGCTTTTTTATGTGCTGGCACACAAAAGTTTGGGACCTGGGGAGTTGTTTTCCCTTTTTATGGGCTATGTGTCTTCAACCACAGCTCTGACAGTCTGGTTGTATAGCTTAACTAAGCTACTGTACGTTCTTGGCCTCCTGGTTGTAGCTGGAACCTGTGGTTTTCCAGGGATTAGCTGTGTCATCGTGGGTGTGCTCCTGCAGCCGATGGGAGCGCAGAACGTGAGCACGAGGGTGCTGATCCCTGTCCCTGCCGCCCACCTGGGACCCGCTGGGCGCTGTCTCGCTGGGCGCGCTCGGGAGAGTGGGAGAGGTGGCCAGGGTGGGAAACGGGAACAGGCTGGGCTCTGCTCCCAGGGAACAGGGGCAGAACGAGGGGAAACAGCCTTGAGCTGTGCCAGGGGAGGGTCAGGTTGGACATCAGCAGGAATTTCCTCATGGAAAGGGTGCTCAGGCCGTGGAAGGGGCTGTCCAGGGAGGTTTGGAGTGCTCACCCCTGGAGGTGCCTAAGGAATTCCTGGACGTGGCACTCAGTGCTCTGGGCTGGGGACAAGGTGGGGATGGGGCACAGCTTGGACTCCATGGGCTTGGAGGGTTTTTCCAACCTCAGTGTTTCTGGGGTTCTGTGAAATAAAAATTAAAGGCTAGGAAAAGCAAGCTGAAGCAAGTGGGACAGAAGTGGAAGATTACCCTTTAAGGAAGGAAGGATTCCTGCACTGCCACTGCTCCATGGGTGTTTGTGGCTCAGACTGGAGCCACTTGGGGTAAACACAGCAGAGCACAGAGACCACAGAGCTGTTTGCAGCAGCTGTTGGGCTCTAGGGCTCCACTAATTAGCTCTTGGTGATGTGGATGCAGCCTATTTCTTCCAAAAAGCTTCACTTTAGGAAACAGCTTTTATTACGTAACGAACAGACAGTTTGTAATCAGACCTCTTCCACAACATCACAGTATTGATTTTGGAAGCATTCCATATCCCTGAATGGTTCTTTCTGAGTCAGGTTCCCAAGTGAACTTGTAGCTCTCTCTCCAAGGGGTTTCCAGGTGAACTTGCCCCAAATCACAACCAGATCCTGTGGATGGAGTCCAAAGCCTTGGACTGGGTTGTTTTTATTTGCTTTGCAAAGCTTCTCAAACCAAGCGTGTATTCTGATTTCAGAGTGATTCTGAACGCAGGCCCCTCCTCCAGGATTAGATTTGCATGTGCTATCAGGTCTCAATCTGTATCCCAGGATATAAAACTAGGCTACTTCCTTGCCACACCTAAGTATTCACCTAATTTGTAGCTATTTTTTTGAGCAGGTTCCTGTTTGTGTGTGCAGGTATATGTCCAGTCTTGCAAAAAGCAAAACACCTTGTTTTCTGATCCCTGCCCCTTGAGTGTTTGACTAGGGAGGGGAAGGAAAACCAGGGATAAAATGCCAGCATTAGGATCAAGCTGAACAGGTAGACTGTCTATTCAAATATCTGCATTAAAAATTAGGGGAATGAAGAATATCAAAACAATGGGCAACAGCTATAAATTAACTGTATCTAACAAGAACATTTCTTTCTAATGACAGTAACTGGCTTACAGTTTTTGTATTGTGTGTGTGGTTTGTGGCCCATATTAACCCCCACCAACAGTGAAAGCGAGAATGATTATTGGAACTGTTTAAGTTAAAACAACATTGGCACAAGAACACAGAAGTATGGAAATCGTCCTGCACACATTAGTCAGTGATCAGGCTGGAGACCAGGCTTCCCACTCCTTCCAGTAGGACAGGAGGGAATTGAAATACTTTCATCTGGGTAAATATATTGTGATGTTTGTATGGTAGGAAAGCTCAAAATACCTATTGTTGTTGGTGTTTCTTTGTATTTTCCTGTTAGTCCTTAGGTACAGACCTTGGGATTACAGCCATCCCTGTCTGTAGTGTTGCTTCATTCCCAGAAACACGCTACTGTCTCTGGCAAGACTATTGCTATTGAAACCCCAAACAGGATTTACACATCGGACTTTTTCCCCTCATCATCTGTAAGATTTTTTTTGTTTGTGGGAGGGTAATGAAACAGAAGGAAAAGAAGTGGTTAGGCTAAAATGCAGACACTCGAAAGAGGAGCCAAAAAGTTTGTTCCTTGTAGGACAGAGTTTACAGCAGTTGCTCTGTCATCTAATGCCGGGTGGGAATATCTTGGTGTCTGAGTACAGAAGGCAGATGAAGTAGTTGGAAGCAGCGGGACCAAGAGGAGGAATGAGGATAGGATACCTATTTTCTGCTTTGTTTCTCCTTTATTTTTGTGCCTGACAAGTGCTACAACCACTTTTGGGCATGAGAGCCGAGCTGGTTGCCTGTACTGGAGCGTGGGAAGGACTTTCCCCATATGGTAAAGTGCTGCTTGGCTTCCACTTACCGGCACAGGGTGGCCTGGGGGGATTGGGAGTTTAAATTCTGTCTGCAGGACCTTACAGATCTGTGGGGTGGCGCTGGCTGAGGGGACCCGTGACTGTGAGCTGCCTGGATGTCGCAGGTGATGTTCCTGTGCTTGGTTGGAGAGGTGGTCTTGGATGATGACTTTAATTGCAGTGTCCTAACTTGTGTTTGAGAACCCAGAGTGGCCATGGGAGGCTCTAGGAGAGGATCTGGAGGATGGACGTGTCTGTGCTGTGTCAGCCGTGTTGGGACCCTCTGGAACCCTTCTTTGGGGTGTGTTGTTCCTCACCAGAGATCTGCCTTGCAGGGGAAGCATCTCCAGTTTGGGCTGGTTTAAGCTTTAATCAGTTCCTTTTCAGCTACTTCAGTTATTCTGGCCTGACATCCTGTGTAACATTAACCACTCCCGGCTGCTCAAAGGCAATCGAGAGACAGCTGGTAGACGACCTGGTTAAGAGAGTCCTAATGGGGCTATTTTCTGGTTACATCCCCTTTTTCTTGTTAGTTGGCCACTTCCTGCATTGACACACCCTGAAAATGCCAGTAACAGAACAGTACAGCTTTAAAGGCTGAAAGTACCCTCAGTCAGAACTTAACTGTGGCCTTGCTGCTGCTGCTGTCACCGTGGCCACCTTCTAAGTAGCCCTGCCAGAGGGATGAGAGCTGGATTAGAGGGAGCTGAGCGTAGGAATGCAGCTGTTTGGAGAGGCAGGAGCAGTGCAGGACTCTCAGCTCAGCCCGGAGGGACATCAGTCTGCACCTCTCATCATCCCAGACTTACCTGAGGAGCTTTGGGAAGGAAGGAATTAGACAATGCTCCTGCGCCAATGGCAAGTTATGCAAACTGTAGTGGAGATGATTATAAGTTTTCTATTTTTAAGCCTTGCATTGAATGACTCACTTTATTAGATGTGTTCGTTTGCGATGGAATGCGAAGCACCCGGATTCCATGGTAATGGCCTCGTAAAGCACACAGATATGCAACATAACAGATTGGGTTTCTCCTCCCAATTTACCGGGTTCTGCGTCTCAGCCGTGTCTGATGGCAGCGCGGGGCGGCTCACGCTGCTGCGGCGCAGCTCTGCAGCCTCGATCCATCTGTCCCCACACTTCTGCTGGAATACTCATCCTGCTTTGCTCTCTAGCTCATGGCTCTGGGGCTCAATTCCCCCCCATTCCCCTTCCTTCATTCCTTTCATTCTTTCCCCCAACTCTGGCCATGGGTTGCTCAGATCCAGCCCCATATCTTTGTAATTATAAAGTACCTGCGTAGAGAAATGCTGGCGATTGTGGCACTTCCCCTTCGGTCACCTGCTTCCTCGGGTGGGAGTGGGTTGCACAACTCCAAAGAACATCCAGACAATAGTCTGGCAGCTGGCTGGGCTGGGCATTACGGGAAGTAAAGGAGGCAAGTCACTCCAGGAGCTGTGTCAGCCTCATGGGGACTGCGGGTGGCAGAGGTTTGTCGTGTGCAACGCGCTGTTCAGAAGCATCCACTGAGGACGGGTGTTGACATCCCTTCTTTAAAAAACCAGGGTGTAAGTGGTGCTGTGTAGGTTTTTGGGTTTGAAACATGGGGTTGAAAGTGAAGCAGTGTAAGCAGTGCATTAATTGCTGAAGTGGAGCCCAGGGTGGACACAGCAGGCCCAGGGTCTGATACCTGGGGAGGGTCACCTGGGGACTTCGCTGAGGCAGGGAGCTGGCCACCAGCCTGGGTCTGGAGTGGGAGACTCCTCTGGGAGTGACTATTACACGTTGCTGCAGTCCACGTGAGTGTGACTGAGCTGCTGGTTGAGGAAGGCACCAAGGAGGGAGCAGTTCCTACTGTGACTAGGGTTTGTATTAACTTTTGGAAACTGAAAGCAGGAACTTGCGCTGATAAATCTTTTACGTAGTTTCCATTTTGTGTAGACTACTCTCCCCGCCCCTTTGTGTCCTTTCAAGTTTAAAGCCTGTTTCTTCTTATCATGAATCCTTTAATAGCAGTTTGAGCTAATGTCCCTCTGAATCTTTACCAGTGCTCAGCTGTTCCCTGGGGTTATTGAACTTCTTGGACAGATCACTCTATGCAATAGCTACTCCTCGTGACATGCTCCTGGCTCTTCCCATGCCAGTCCAGGGCTCCTGCTCCTGCCACAGTTTGTTCTAGAGCCTGGCAGGGACCTCAGCCCACCCTTCTGGTGAGGCCGTGGGTCCAAAGGTGCCATTTATGGCTTCTGTTGAAACCAAGGGTAAGGCTTAATGTGCAGGTTTACTGTGTCAGATGGCACTGACAGCACTAAAACACTCTGAGCCGCTTTTAAAGGTGACTCAGAATATTTGTGTGATGGAAAGATGACATATTTCTGACTGCAGTGCTTCTCATGCTGGTTGCTATTATAATTTTCATTAAAATAAAATTCCGCTTCTGTCACAAGCTATTGATCTCAGCTTGGAAGAGAGGCAGGTTTCAGTTACCTGCTCACGGAAGAGGAGGGGTTTGTAAGCGTGGGCTCTTCCCTGGTACAGCCTTCGTGGGACGCACATGGGCTGCATTGCATCCCCTTTCACCCGCACTCGGGTGTATCCCGCTCGGAGCCGCAGCAGCCGGCTGGGGCAGATCTGGGGCAAAAACCCGCGGCTGTCTGCTCGGAGCCTCTGAGTTCTCTCCGGCTTTGGGGCCACCGAGGCAGCGTTCAAATCGTCCTCCGGTCCAGAGGTGACCTCGTGTGCCGTTTCCTGCGTGCCGTGCCGCTCCTGTGGGGCAGAAGCCGGGATGTGCCGTGCCCTGGCAGAGCCCGGGGCAGCCTGGCACGGCGGTGCTCGGGCTCTGCCCGCCTGCAGCCCCTGCCGTGCCCGCAGCTCACCCAGCCTCACCCAAAGACATCTTCTCACACATCACAAACGGGGGCTCGCGGTTCCCGGGATGCAACTGGGCTGTTCCAGGTGTGAAAGCACCGTCTGCCGGGCTGGAATGCCTGTCTGGCTTTGTGCTGGAGTGGCTTATGCTAAGCCCTGTTTTCCTTTCTCTCCTGAATAAGCTTCTCTTAGGGATGGTGAGCAAGATTGATGTGGCAATTTGAGCAGCTGGTCTCCTGGGAGAGTTCCTTTCTCGGGAGAATTGCCTGTAATCGGCTCTCAGCTCCGAGGAGAGCTAATGCCACACACCCCGGGGCTGGCAAGGAGCGGGGAGCCCTGCGCCCAGAAATCCTCCTGTACAGGGGCACCAAGCCCCTTCCTGGGTGTTAGAGATGCTACCTGCATGAGGAAAGTGAGAAAGCTGTTCCCTGTGGCACATCTAATGTCCCTTCAGCGTGGCTGGAACAGCTGTACCCACAGTGAGACAGGGTCAGCTCCTGCTGGGAGCGATCCTGACCCTATTCCCTGTGTGCCTGCACCTTTGTGCCCACCGCAGTCATGCCTGGCGCTCACCACTGCTGTCCCTGACTTACTGTGAACAGGAATTAATGAGCTGCTGAAGTCTGGCTGTTCTTTATTTATCTACATAGAGGAATATTTATGGCCTGAACTGGTAGAGGAGCTTATAGGGCTCCCAGCAGCTCTGTGTGACAGGAGAGTGCATCCAGGTGGGGTCAGGCCCTGCTCCCAGGGAACAAGGGACAGGACAGGAGGGAATGGCCTCAAGCGGATGCAGTAATGGTTTTGTAATCCCAAACTAAAGACATAAATGACAAATAGCTACATTATTTCTTCAGTTTTTAAAATGCAGGGGAGTGTTGGATTTGGGGACTTTTTTTTTACAAGTATTGATAAAATTCATGTTTAAAAGGCCTCCTAGAACTTACAGTCTTAAGATCATGATTTTCTTCCTTGAAAAACAAAAATAAATTACTTTCAGAGCTGTCTGGGAAACCATTTTTAAAGCAAGCTGGTGTAGGTGACAATCATTGAGCTTCTTAGTGGTTTGTGTGCCTTGTGCTCGAATTCCATGAAAAGGAATGGTGTAACTCTGGCAGGTGTGTCCCTGGTGTCCAAAAGGAAGCCTCAGGAGAGGTCTAAGCCAGGGGACAAGAAGCAGGGATGAGTGTTGGCTGTGCTTACAGGAACCCTGGCTCCAAACAGGAATGGACAGGGATTGTGCTTCAGCCATCACCCTTCTTCCTGAGCTCATACAGCAAGGAAAGGGCACACTTCCCTTTGTTTTCCTGCAAGGCAGCATCTCTGCAGACGTGTGAGATGGCTCCTTGGAAGATGCTAGTTTAGTCCTTTTCAGCTCCCTGGATTGTTGTGTTTCAGCACAGGCCCTTGGAGGGTTTCAGGCTCTCGAAGCGACTCCTTTGCTGCTGCGCGAGGGGTGTGAAACTACTCTGGTACTGCCACCAACCTCTCCTCAGAGAGCAGAGCTGTCATTCCTGACTCCTGGAAGCGTTGGGTAGAGGGGTGTGTGTGTCCCACAGTGCTGGCTGGTGCGTGTGCAGTACTCCTGTCTCCGTCCGTATCGCGTGGCTGCAGGCAGGATGGGAGCGATGCTCATTGTCTGAGCTCCTCCAGTGCAGCAGGAATGTTCCAGCTCTCTTTTACTTCCTGTGCTGTCCTGGATTCCATCTTGTGGTACAACTTTGTGACTATCCCTAGCCTTCCTCCCTGTTTTCACGGAGGTGCTGTAGCCTTTGAGGCCAGGCCTCCACAGTAGCTTTCCTCCCAGGAGCTTTCCTTGCTGGGGTTTTGTCTGTCACCTTTCCCTTTCCCTCCTCTCTGTCACGGCACAAAGGAAAGACGAAGTTGATCTTTTTGCGACCATAGTAAGAAGTAAATGGAAAATGTAATACAAGAAAGACTGTCATGGTGGGAATCTCCTAGAGCATAAATGCCCCTCTTTGGAAAAACTCGTGGGAAGCTGCAAGTCTTGGCCTTCTGTACACGATCCCTTACATAAAGTTTGTACACACAACAGCTCTGCATCGAATGCCTGTGCCAGAAATGTGTGGGGAATTTCCGCCATGCTGAGGGTGCTGCAGGCAAAGTGCTCAGGGAATGAGGTCAAGGTTTGGATTGGGAGGGACTTTAAAAACTCATCTTGTTCCATGGACAGGGACACCTTCCACTTTCCCAGGTTGCTCCAAGCCCTGTCCAACCTGGCCTGGGACACTTCCAGGGATCCAGGGGCAGCTACAGCTGCTCTGGGCACCCTGCGCCAGGGCCTGCCCACCCTCACAGGGAGGAATTTCTTCCTTTGAGGCATTCCAGCCTGGGAACACGTCTCTGTGTACGGCATGTGCAGGTACACGAGCAGTTGAGTGAAGTGCCCTGGTTGTGTGTTTGTGTCCTGACAAATGTCAGGGGAGACTGCCAGGGCCATTCCTGCCCAGCCTGGGATGGGGAGCTGCCCTGGCTCCCTGCTCCTGGCCCCGGGGCTGCTCCCCATGCATGGGAAGTCCACTGGTGCTCCAGTCTTGGCATAGGGCTGCACACATTGTCTGCCTCTGCTTTAAGCTTTATTGGTGCTAAATCAGTTGTCTGGAGGCTGCTGGGGAACGTGTGGCCTGGACAGGGGTGTCCCCGTGTGCGGAGGGCCCGGAGCGCTGGTGGGATCCCCAGGCGGGATGGATGCTGTCCCTAACGCGGCTCGAGCCCCCACGGGCTGGGAAGATGGACTGGGCTGTGCCTGCTTAAGATTCAGGTCAGTCCCATGCAAATTGGTCATTCAGGATCCGAACACTGGGTCTATTAAGAATTTGCCTGACCCACATAGGGCTGGTTTCAAGCCCTCAGGAGCTGGGTGATAAAGTGCCACCCTGCTTTCGAGCCGCTTAATCCCATCCCTGTCTGTGCTGCTGCTTCTCGCTGAGGGCCCTGCTCCTGCCTGCACGGCGTCGCTCCGCTACCATCCCAGGGTAGGGCAGGCTGGACAATTCCTGCCTGGAAGGCAGGAGGGAGTGCTGTTAAGCTGCTGGGATTGTAGCAGTAGTTTGATGGGACGGGTGGGGAGCTGAAGGAGACGTTGAGGAGCAGATCTGATGTGGTGTTGGGATAAGGATTTGGTGGCCCTGTGACTGGGGACAGGCTGCTCCTGGTCTGCCTTTGCCATGGGGTTGGCAGTACCTGTCACGTACTCAAGGGTCGCTGTGGAGGGTGTGTATCTACTCAGATCTACATACTCTTTCCTCCTTCAGCTTTCTCAGCAAACACCAGAGCACTCCGGCTTGCTCTGTCTAGACTTTGTTTAGAAGTTATTAATATTGCAGTGAAAGTCTCTAATTAAGACATTGCTACCCTAAATTTCAACTTGTCACAACATTGTCATTAGTTTATTCAAATGGTCTATTCTGTGTGTACCAGATCCTGACATGGTAAAACTGCCAATTAATTTTTATCTCCTTTTCTTCCAGTAAAAAATGGCATTTCAGAAGGCAGTGAAAGGAACTGCTCTCATTGGAGGAGGTGCCATAGCAACAGTTTTTGGCCTCTCTCAATTTTCTCAGTATAGAAACAAACACGTAAGTATTAATTATGATTTCTGATAAAATAGGAAACTTAAAATCTGTCAGAGCATATGTCAGGCTTGTACAAATAGTTTTTAAAAATGACCTTTGGGTGCCACTGTGGGCTTTACTTAGTTGTAGGAGGAATGGAAGGACCTGATTGAAGTAAAAGCACTGTCTGGACAGTATTTTCAAGCTTAGAAGCTGGAAGTGAAACCACCAGTGCTACCTCTGAACATCTCAGCTTCAAAACAGTCCTGGTGCCAGCTCCTGTTGGGTTCCTAGGGCTGGGGACAGGATCAGTGCCAAGGAGGTCGTTGGGCAGGCTCCTGTTGCCTCTGGTGGGCACAGCCCAGCCCCGGTGAGCCGGGCTCACTCCAGGCAGTGCTCCAGGTGAGGGTGCATGGACAGAGGCAGTTCCCCCAGCAGCCAAGGGCGATGTTGGATAGAGAAGGAGGTGCAGCACATCCCAGCCTCAGTTTGTGTGTTGGATCCTGCTGCTGGAGAAAACAGATTTCCCTGGCATATCTGCTCCTCCCAGCAGGGTTGGAGTGGCTGTGCTCTTGAACTCCCTTCTCGATCATTGCACCAGGGACTTGTTTGGGTTGGAAAATTCTTCCAAGACTCCAAGTCCAACCATTCCCCCACACTAAGGCCACCATGATCCATGTCCCCAAGTGCCACATCCACAACGGCTTTTAAATCCCTTTTCTGGCCGTTTCTGTGGGGAGGAGGAGGAGGAGCAGCTGGGAATGAGATGAGTCATTTCTGGGGAGCCAAGCTGGGAAGTGGGTAAGCCAGGATTCTTATGGCTTCAGATACTGTTGCAGAAAATAAACCCCAGCATTTCAAGTGAGCTCCCCATCGGGCTGTCTGCCTTGCTCCAAGCTGATAATGCTCTCTCCAGAGTCTTTATCCCAGGGTTTCACAGCCTGGCTTCATACTGTCAAAAATGGCAGCTGCAACTTTTAGGACTGTTAAATAAGAGGAGCTGGAAGGGAAGAGTCACCTGGAGAGCTCACTTGTTGCATATTGTCTGCAGTATTCCAGAATTTAGGGAGTTCCCATTTTTCTGGGGATGGATGGCCGCTATGAACTTCCAGAGACAGATCAAACCCCAGGATTTTACAGAGTGTGGTCATGGTGTCAGAACGACACAACCACTTGTTCTTTTATCCCAACTAATTTTTCTGTTCACACACATTTTGAATCACATTTATGCAGCTGAAATTGAATCATTGAATCACAGAACAGTATGGATTGGAAGGACCCTTAAAGCTCATATCATTCCACCCCTGCCCTATCCCTGGAAGTGTCCCAGGCCAGGCTGGCAGGGCTTGGAGCAGCCTGGGAAGTGGAAGGTGTGGAACATGACAGGGGGTGGAAGAGGATGATCTTTAAGGTCCCTTCCAACCCAAACCAGTCTGGCATTCTGTGATGTGGCCTCGAACACCCAGACACCTGCATGGCCCAGGTGGGGCAGTGAGCCTTTGCTGGCCATTTCACCAGCACTTTCTGCGCTAGTGGGGACAGAAAATTGGAGATACCAGATCCTCCTGCTTCCTGACTGAATTGCTGCATTCTGGTTTTTTGGGCCTTTCTTTAATGCATCAACCTAAGCAGGCTGGTGCCAGGTGTGAGATGGGGTGTTATGTTTGGATATGCCAGGTTGAACTGGAGACCACTGCTGGCTTTTCTTCCCCCTCTGCCCTCGTGATCACTAAGGGGAAAGGCCATGCTTTGGTTTGGAGTTGAAGATTCTGCTGTCCTTTCCCAATCCTGCTCTTCCTGGTGTAAGTGCGTTGCTGGTCAGTAGAAATGGCTCAGCAAGGTGGATCCAACAGTGTGATAATATGATAATGCAGGGTCTGCTTTGGGGAGTTTTAATTACTGTATTTTTTTGTTAAATGAATAAGGATGATGAATTTGACTCTGCAAACCTACCTGGAGATTTACAGTAGCAAATTAATGAGAGCACTGGCTTATGGATTACTAGATCGCTTTATAACTTGATGATTAAATTCGAACTGCCAAACTAAATTCCTCTCACTAAGAGCGTAATCAAAACCATTCAGGGAACTCTTGCCTGAGAAATTGTAGATATAAACAGCAATTGCTTATTTCAGTAAACACACTTGTTCACTGCCAAACTAATCACGTTACTGCAGATGGAATCCCTGTGTGCAGCTTTTCTTCACTCCCCCATTTAATTGACAGCAAGATGCATCATATCTATATCAATTCCTGGTACTAATCACTCTGCTTATATTCCAGGGCTAATCTCCACACTCTGGCTATACCAGGGGCTGGATGCTGGGGACTCTGCTCTGGGCTCTGCTAGGAGCCATTTGTTGTAGATAATGGGTTTAAGAACAAACCGAAACATGGAGTCAAACCCACCTGATGCCAGTATTTCATGAACTCCAAATCTGGCTTTTCTGGTGTTCTGTTATTCTCCTGAAGTTAAGTAGTATGCTATGAAAATTGTCTGGAAGTGCAGTGCAAAGTGAATTGGGAGGTGGGGATTTTCCTTCTCTAGAGCTTATGGAAGCTGAGCACGTGTGGCTGAGCTTGATCACCCAAAACACGTGCAAGACAGAGCCACGGGTGTTTTTAGTGTTCCCAATTTCCTTGTGACTGCTGTCTGGGAGCGGCAGGGTGGTGCTTTGGGAAGCTGGCAGCAGCTGCTGTGTGCTGTGGCTGGGATGACCCTGCAGTGCTGAAGCAGCAGCTCCACGAGGGGAAGCAGGAGCCGCTGACCCTGGCCCTGCAGCCCCGGCTGCTGCAGCCCTGTCGGTGCTGGGTGTTCCAGGGAAAGTCTCGGATGTGCTGCATTCCCATCCCCTTCTGGGAGGGAGAGCTGGGAGCCATGGTTGGAGCACTGGCAGAGCGATGTGTCACAGCCACCGTGGAGCAAGTGGGGACAGAAACAGCTCGATCCTCTCACTGTCTCCCTTCTTGGGTCCATCACTCCCTGGAAAAACGTGTTCTGGAACTGCATCAGTGTTCCATTCTTTATAGAGGTTGTGGCTGTCCCATCCCTGGCAGTGTCCCAGGCCAGGTGTGGTGTGGCTTGGAGCACCCTGGGATAGTGGAAGGTGTCCTTGCCCGTGGCAGGGGGTGGAATGAGGTGGCCTTTAAGGTCCTTTCCAACCCAAACCATTCTGGGATTCTATGACACGTTTCTATTATACTTCAGGGATATAAAAGCTTTATAGCTTTAGTGGTAGAGGTGAGAGGGCCAGTGAGAGAGCAGAGCAAGAGGCAGGAGGATGTGGGAATGGACAGAATTCCATGGCCAGAAGAATAACATGGAATTTCTTTGAAGTGCCCAAACTTTGTCCCTCCTCCAGTGATCTTTGCCAGCAGCCACACGTTAATGTGTAAACACGAGGCTCATCAGGATTCACCTCTCTGCTTCCCAGCTCTGTGTGTGCCTCGGGAGCTGTGGGCTCTGTTTGAGGGCTGCTCTGCCTGTAAACACCAGGTAATGAGCAGACCTTTGTTGCAGCGTTTGCAGCCGGGGCTGAGCTGGGCACAGTTGGGCGAGTGCTCAGTGCAGCTCCTGGGTGCCCCACATGGGCTGGGGAGATAGAGCTGATCCCACAGGGATCACCACACTTGGGAAAACCAGTGGTCGTGCTAGGATTTGTTCCAAATCTTAATTTTTCTTGTCCCCAGTCCCTCTCCAGCTCTCCTGGGGCCCCTTCAGGCCCTGCCAGGGGCTCGGAGCTCTCCCTGTGTCCTTCCCTTCTCCAGGGGAACCTTCCCAGCTCTCCCAGCCTGGCTCCAGAGCAGAGGGGCTCCAGCCCTGGAGCAGCTCTGGGGTCTCCTCTGGGCTCGTTAGATCCTCACTGTGAAGTGAAGGACTCTGTCTCCAGCCCGACTTTCCCCATGGATTGAATTGTACCACACATGCAGAGAGTGTTGCTGCTGTCCTAAGTGGTTTTCATGAGCTGCTTGCATTAGAGTCAATATCATCCCTGATTGCAGAGTGGACCTGGTCAGTGGTTACCTTTGGAACGTGCACTTCCTTGAGTCATGGCTGCTAGTTACTAGATTTTATTTTCAGCTCTACAGTAGTGAGAGGGACCCAGAACTGATGCATTTAAATCATGATACTGCTGAGGAATGAGCAAATAATTCTGAACAAAAATATTTAGGCTGCATGCACCATATAATCTGAACTGAGGCTTTTTGTGCTTGGCTGGAAAGGAGTTTCTGTGGTTTGTCACTTGAATTTTTATTAGTTTGCTCTTTCCTGTCTGGGAGATCTGGACAGAAGCTATTCTGCATAGTTAAGTCTGCCATTTGGCCTGGAGACTGGGCCATGCTCAGACCTTAAATTAGGTCCTAAATTAGGGTTAAACAGGTTTTTCTGGTGTTCAAAGTGTTTATAATTTTCAAGAAAGTCTGGAAATGTTTAGAATTCAGCTTAAGTTGATGTTAACAGCAGAGAGCCTTCAGAGACTGCTCAAACCCTTCACACTTAAACCATGGTCCCTGGTAGGTGACTGAGCATTAGCCCTTCTCTCCACAGTCACTGCACAGACAGCAGCACGGGCTCTGGGAATATCAGCCCAAAGAGATTCCCAGGGCTGTTCCAGGAAGGTGTGAACTTGCCTGGAAACTGCCACATCATTAGGCTTTGTCACTTTCAAGTTGTATTTTAACGTGCTGTAGGACGTTATAACAAATAAACTGCATTGCTTAGAAGTGTCTCAAAAAGGATGTGAAATTAGAGTTTCCTTGGTGTTTCAGTGCCCTACATTTGACAATCACATCACTCCTGAACTTCATCAAACCTGAGCTTGGGTTAATGCCACTGTATGAGATGTAAAATGTACACTCAGCTCTGTGTCCTTTGCTGTGGTTGGTTTTTGTAGAGAGTCAAGAGCCCAACTGTGGCTGTTTATTAAAATGCTTCCTTTATAATGTTTATTAAAGTAACAACAGCATCCTGTAACATTTGAGTGTTCCTAGGAGTAATTAATACAGGTAGTAGCACTTGAGTGCAGCATTACATTGAGGTGGGCAAGGTGAAGTAAGCGTGTAGTAACACTTCATGGTTTTAGTAGTTTGCTCCTCAGTGTTTAATACAATATTATTATTAAATATGGCTGGGAATATGTGAGTTTACCTTTCTGGTTCTAGAAAAGGCTGTGTTTTGGGGGGTGTCTGTCCCCCATATGTGTGTGTATGCAAAACAAAGCCAGGGCCTCACGGGCTGCGTTCAACCTTTGCAGGGTGCCTTGGTGCAGGTTCAAGCTGCAGAAGGTGCTCCAGTAAGGAAGGACCATCTCCCCACAAGAGAGCAGCAGATTCTGGCTCTGCAAACCAGCGGTGAATTCGATGTCCTTGTCATCGGCGGGGGAGCCACGGGCTGTGGCTGCGCTCTGGATGCGGCCACCAGAGGTAAAGGCCTGGAGGTTCAGCTGCAGGCTCCCTCTTGGGTCACCTGGCTTGTAAGAAACTTCTCAGGCTGGCTTTTCAGGAGTACTCGAAGGTAGAGGAGGGGTTGTCCTGATTAGGAAACCTCTGCTCTCAGAAGGCAAAAGGACCCTGAAGAAGGTCACTCAGCAGGTCCGTGCTCCCGTTGCCTCCCTTTGGGGGATTGGCCAGAGTAGAGAGCCCTGAAGTTCTCAGGTTCTTTAACCTGGACACGTGCCTCAGAAACAGAGGCAAAACTGACCCCAGGAGTGTTTTGCAGGTGGAGCTGGAAAACACCTGTCTAGGAGGTGTGGTAATATGAAATGGATCGAGCAGTAAGGTCTGACCGTAGGGAGATGAGTCCAAACTCCAGCCTGGTTGTTACATTTAATAACACGGGACAAAGAACAACTTGGGATCTCTTCACTTCTGCCTCTGCTGGGCTTTGGCAGAAAGTGCAGTTGTAAAGCAGGCAGAAATTATCACAGTTTATCTCTGTTTATCCTTTTCTTGGAGATACTGGTTATATCAGTAGGTTTCTGAGGTGTGAAATATTCACGGGCATTTGGTTAATGAGTTGTGTCTCAATGCTGTTCATTCATGGAACTTGCTCTTTTATCGTGTTTGCTTCACTTAACAACAAATTTTGCTTTTCGTGTGTTTGATAAATCTTCACCAAATTATTTCTGATTGTGTCCATTAATCTTCAGTCACATTCGACAAAAATAAATTGCTCTGATCTTTGTAAGTTACCAGTAATAATTAGGTTTTTTTGAGGACATAAAAGTTTTGGGAGACCAAGAGATGTTAAAATCTCTGTGCTGGCACTGCTGAGGCCCCTCGAGTGCTGTGTCCAGTTCTGGGTCCCTCATGACAAGGACACTGAAGGGCCGGAGTGTGGTTGGACTCAGTGATCCTGGGGGGTCTTTTCCACCCAAGGGATTCAGTGGTTAAGGCTGATTAGACTCTTTCCTGTGTGTGTCAGAATTCCAAGTGTGCCCCACGCTCTCTGGCTCTGCCCTGGTTTTGGGCACCTCTGAAGCAAACTCCAAGTAAGCAGAGCTGCCAGTTGTCTCCCTCTCTGGAATGCCACTTAAATTGTTAGTGCAAGAGGTTTAGAGCTCTCTGCTGCAAAGGGTTAAAAGTGTCCATGAAGCCCCTCTGTTCCTGCCATGCATCCAAGCTCTCATTTGCTTGCGGGAGCGTGGCCCCCGTAATGTGCCGTAATGCCTTGCCATTGTGAAATATCCAGCTTTTAATGTGCTTCTGTTTAAGTTCTGCTTTGGCTTTTCCCTCAGGAAGAAGGCTAAAATTTTTCATTACAATATAGACAGTGCGCTACACTTTGAATACAAATTTATCCATGTACAGAGTAATTTTTCTTGTGATTGTCTCTACCCTAGAGAAGTGTCTTTAATGAATTACATACAAATTGTGTAATTTAAGAAGTTAATTTGGTTTTCTGGTAACACAGGACTAAAAACAGCCCTTCTAGAAAGAGATGATTTCTCATCGGGGACCAGCAGCAGGAGCACTAAATTGATCCATGGTGGAGTGAGGTACCTCCAGAAGGCCATCATGAAGTTGGATTTCGAGCAGGTAATTGTTTGTGCTGGTTGTTAAGCAAAAATTGCTGGTAGACACTTCACTGTCCCAGTTAGACCTGAGTCTCCTTTTGAGCTTTTCAGTGTTGTATTGCACAGCCACTGTGCATGGGAAGTGTCTTCTCTGGGGGAGCTCTCCAGGCTCGGGAAGGCAGTGCTTTGGTGGGCAGTGCCAGTGCCATGCCAAGTAGGCTGTGGGTTTTGGGAAAGGCAGGCAGAGACAGGGCTGATCTGAGAATAAAAAGAGCTTAAAATAAAATGAGATGGGTAAGGTCATGAACTGGGGGGAGTGAGTGGCTGTCCTGCTCTGGAACGGGGAGAGAAAAGATCGTAAATGAGTGATTTAATTTGGAATGGGGGAAAAATATTGTAAATGAGCGACTTATTTTGGAATAGGGAAAAGAAGATGGTAAATGAGTGATTTATTTTGGCATGGAGCAAGAAAATACAGTAAATGAGTGATAGTGTATAAATGCTTTTGTGTGTTCTTGTGTGGGTGGAAGCCTGAGGTCCCTGTTTTGAGGAATCACATTGTCCTCCCATTGGAACCTCTCAAAGTGTGTTTCAGTGGTTGTAACGCTGCTGCAGAAAAGGTGACTTTTCAGGGGGAAATATCCAAGCCCTGCAGTTACCCACCTATAGAAACCCACCTTTTTTGCCAAAGAACAACTCCACATTGATGAACATTGATTGGTTTGGAGAAGAACCCTTCCACATTTGCAGCTTGGAGTTAGGGTGGGATTGAACTGTGGGAATTGGCATGGAAGCTGTGCTGTGGGATGAGTCCTAGCCCTCCTGAAGTGCCTCCTGCCCCTCGTTAGGGCAACGTGCTTGTTGTGCTTTACATTCAAATGAAAAATTACACAATTGAGCTGCCAAGGCACCAAGATGAAACTATTGAAACTTAATTTTATTGGGGATCCTTTTTCTTAACCTCTGAGTTTTTCAGCAGATCACAGTGTGTTTTTGAAATCCCAGTATCAATGGTGTGAGGTGTTGATACTTGAATAAAGTCTCTTGTTGAGCATTTCCACTGGCACCAAGGGCGGGTGGTGTGGGACTGACCATGGCTGGTGTTCTGCAGTACAGGAGGGTGAGGGAGGCTCTGGAGGAGGGTGGATGGTGTGGGACTGACCATGGCTGGTGTTCTGCAGTACAGGAGGGTGAGGGAGGCTCTGGAGGAGGGTGGATGGTGTGGGACTGACCATGGCTGGTGTTCTGCAGTACAGGATGGTGAAGGAGGCTCTGGAGGAGCGTGCACACCTGCTGCAGAGCGCGCCCCACCTCTCGGCCCCACTGCCCATCATGCTCCCCATCTACAAGTAAGCTCTGCTGTGCTTTCTCTCCTTTCACTTGGCTTCTCACAAGCAAGTCCTGGCCTGGGAGAGATTTCTTAAAGCTGTCCCAGGCTCTGTCCTCTGGCAGTGGGGGGAAGCTGCTGGGCTGCAGAAGCACAAAGTTCTCTTGTGCCTCAGCCAGCAGTCGCTGCTTTGGGGGGCACACCCTGGGGTGCAGCTCTTCAATGCCCTCCCAGCACCCAAACTGGAAAGAGCTCTCATTCCCAGGATGTATTTGCTATTCTTTCAGTGCACCCTTGTCCTCAACACACGCCCTCCCAGTGTTCCCAGCAAGGTGCTGTTCTGTCCATACGAGCACAGGGCAGTTGGGTACGGGCAGAACAGGTTCCTCCTCCTCTGAGGAAGGCACTCAGTGCTTTGGGTTAGGTTTTCAGTCTGTAAGAGCAATTACTCACTGGAACAAGCTGCTTAGAGCAGGGAGGTTTTGCAGAAGGAACTTAATTTTATTGTGACCATTCCTGTCTTTATTATTCCTGTCTTAGTGGGAGGGGCTTGTGAGGGCTGGAGCTTGTGTAGGTCAGTGGTTGCCTGCGTTTATCATGGTCCTGTTTGTGCAGGAGGCCTTAGACAGTGCCTTGGGAGAGTGCTCTCAGCTTGCACACGCAGCTTCAGTAGCTCACACAGAGACACAAAAGCCCTGTTTAGATCCTGATTCTAGAGCAAATAAAGCCTTGAATCTGCTTGACTCACTGCAGGGAGTAGCTCAGCTGAAAACAGTAGCAAACAACACCTAAGTCTGGAGTATTTACATTGTCTTGTTACCATGAGCTTGTGTGCTGTCCAAGGTAAAACTGCTGTAAGAACATTCTGTGTTCCTCACCGTGTTCTGTATTACAATGACAGCACGTGCATGCACTTCTGAATGCTTCATTTGTATTTTTTTTTCCCCTCCATGGTACTTCTTTCCCCTCAGGTGGTGGCAGCTGCCGTACTACTGGGTTGGGATAAAGCTGTATGACCTGGTGGCAGGCAGCCAGTGCCTGAAGAGCAGCTATGTCCTCACCAAGTCCCGGGCCCTGGAGCTGTTCCCCATGCTGCGCAAGGACAAGCTGGTCGGAGCCATTGTCTACTACGACGGTGCGTTGTCTCTCTGCCTGTTCCGTGTCCACGTGGTTTGGGTTTGGGGTTAAAATGATGCCATAAAGATTTTTTGCCTTTTCTTTTATACCCCTGTTACACCTTTTTACAACTTCTGTATTCTCAGTGCTTTTTGCCTACATTCTTGGACTTGTTTGTCAAGCTGAGAGACTCAACATCTCAGAAGCTTCGTAGCTGGGGATCAGTGTGCCCCAGAGCCCAAGGTCCTCTCCAGAACATATTCTGTAAACTGAGATAGAACCATCCAGGGAAGGTTCCCTGGGGAGAGGGGCTCACTTGAGCCTCTCACTGGGGAATCTTTGATAGATCTGCTAATTAGTAACATCTCTAATGTGATACCAGATCTTTTGGGGATAGACTGGGCAGGGTGCATTTTGGTGCATATGACCTGGACATGTGCACCTAAGGATCCTTAAAATAAATACCAAGGTAAAATCCCTTTTTCCCTTCTAACCATGTCTGACTCTTGATTTTAAGACCGGGAAAAGGCATCAAAAACACAAGTGTGAGGCTGGAGATTGTACACTGGGGGTCTCTACAGGAAAGAATAGCTTGTAGGATTCAACTTGCCTCTTAAGCATTGATTTGGGAGATAAATAACATTTTCATGACAGCAACTTACTGGATGTAGGAGCAAATACAGTAGTTTTCTTGGCTAGTGGGTGCAGAGCTGTGTGGAAATGTTCTGGTGGAGATGTGGTTTCTGACCTTTTGGCAGCAGAAAGGTCTTCACACAAGGTGGATTATAAAGGGAATTCTTTTCCCTCTGTGGAACTGCATTTACACAATTCATCAGCTCATCAAAGGGGTTCTGGACTGGGAAGGACTCTGGAAACACACTGGGCTTCAATGGGGTTTATGGGGCTTCTGGCTAAAGCTTGTGTTGGTAATTGCAGGTGTCTCAGAGCACAGCAGCGTGAAAAAACAATTAAAAATTCATATATATGTGTTGGAATATGTATATGCAGGTTCTTGTTTGGGACTAGGATGGGATTTAAAGGATTCACTTGGTTTTTACTTGATTTTACTACTGATGGAGGCTGCATCTTATCTTATTTTTAAGATCTAGAGAAAAAAAGAGGTTATTTAGGAAAATTTGTGCTGGGATTATGTGGTGGTTTTTGTACCCAGTACCAGGACCTGCTGTAGACAGCATACAGAGAAGGAATTCAGATTTATTTTTTCCATATCCTGAGCTATTCCTTGGCTTGTTTTAAGGGATCCCAGGAGCCTGCCAGAAGAACGAAGTGGTTCTCTTAAATGTAATTACACTTCTCATAAGAGCACTATAGCTTGAAATCTATTTATAATCTAGTGAAGTTTTTTCTGATTAAATAAATAATTTGGCTGTATCGTGGCTATTTACTACTCCAGCATTCCGAAGATACACCTTTCAGGATAGCCTGAAAATTGGTCTTCATGTTTCTTACATGAATAATTATTTTAAATAGTGTTGTAAATCTAAAGATTCAGCACCAAGAGGCCACGTGGGCTTTGATGGCAAACACAGGCAGGGCTCTGAGTGTCTGAGAGATGTCTCTGGAGGTTTTGGTGCCATCCCAACAGAGGGAAACAAACACACACTGAATATTGGAAAGGAAGAGTAAAATAGGGGGGGAAAAAAGGGAAAAAAAATCTATGTCTTGCCTTATTTTGCTTTCTTTATAAGATACAGCTTAGTTATCCTCATTTTTAGGCAGAATGTAGAGAAACGGTGTTTGGAATTAAAATTAAAAAAGCTCTCCAAGCTCCACCGAACCTCAGTTTCCCTGAAGAATGAAGTGGGTTTGAGGGACTCAAGGATGGAATTTGTGAGTTGATAATACACATCTGAGTGTTTTGAGGCTGCTCCTAGTGCAGAATAAAGACTGTCCAACTCCAGTGTTAAATCAGTTGGTAACAGGCCGTGTTTCAGCTCAGTGTTGTCTGAGGTGCCTCCTCTGTGGGGTGGCCTGTGGGGCAGGTGGGCTCCCGTGGGGCTGTAGCACATGAACTGTTTTGTCCTGAGCAATTAACCCGTGTTCTGGCCACAGGAAATGGGGTTTAAGTCATAACATTTCAGCAAGCTCCCTTCAGGTCATGTAAATTATTATACTTGAATTTTAATGATGTACTGTCACACCCTAAATCCAGAGGAACGGAGCACAAAGGGAAAGGAAATGGAACTGAAAGTAGAGGAGGGGGTCATAAGATGGAATTAAACTCATTTTAGCCTTTCAGAAGGATTAGTCATAAAACAGAGTATTAAAAAATGGCAAAGAAAAATACAAATCTTAAGGTAGGTGATATCCTTCCCTTCTCTGTCCATCCCTTCTGTCTCCCCTAAAGAACGAATGGATAAACTGGCCTTTTAAGGATGGAGTGCCTTAACTGTAAGTGCAGTTAAATGCAGGTTTATCCCGTTTCCTTGCTTTCCTTTATTCCTTGTCCCTGTAATTGTTGATAACAGAGCTGTTAATGATCACAGATGTCCATCCCCGCCACCAAAGGGAAGAGGTAAAACCGTTCCACGTCTAAGTTAATTTTTTGTGCGCTAAAGCCGTGCCCAGCGGTGCCCCGGTGGTGGCCGTGCCCCTTTGCAGGGCAGCCCGGGGCCGCTCTTTGTGCGGCCGTGAGCGCTGCCGGCGGCACGTCCAGCCATCCATAATTCATGAGGACGTTGTGTTCCCAACCGGCGCCGGGGTCGTCTTCATTACATTCTTTAAATTGTTTATACAGGCACAAAAAAATGGTACATTATAAATGTTGGAAGTACCAGCAAGAGCAAATCACAGCCTTGTCCAGAGGCTATTCTTGCTCTGCCTGAGCATCGGGAAGCCAAAGCATATGTTGGATGTTAGCCGGGGTGTACACAACGTGTCCTATTTATTCAAGGTTTGCTTTGAAGCCACAACTTACAAGTTTGTTTCTTAGGGGGACATGTCAGACTGCATTTAGCATTTGTTGGTATTAGGATACTCCTGAATAGCAAAAAGGCAACATTTTGGGGGGAGAAGGCGGCTGCTATCTGAGCAGGGATCTGTCAGATCCACTTAGGGGCTCGGGGAGAACTGGAGAGGAGGCACAGGGAGAGGCTGGGCTGAGCTCAGGATCTCAGGCAGGATTGTTCTAAAGCACTTTAAATGGAAGAATTAATCTCCATTTAAATTATATAGAGTTCATTATGGTAAGAACTAGGAAAACCATTAAAGCAGGGATCCAGCTGGCCAGAGTGTGTCAATGTAAAGTGTTCAGCAATTCCAAGTGGCACGGTTCTCTTTAAGATACATTATTTTTCTGTCTCTAGATGCTTGCAGGCTTTTTTAACATATTTTGCCTTGCAAGATGAGCCCTTAGATGTGTAAGGAAAATCTGTGTTCTGGAATCAGTCCTGAATTTAAGGTTTTAGAACTCTGCTGACCATGCTGTCTGAATTGCTGTTATTTCCTGAAAGAAGGAATTAACATATGCTGTGTCTGGGACTCTCCTGCCACATCAAGGTATTGGATTGTTTAATGTCTTGTTCTGCAAATCTCCAGTATGTTTATTGCAATGGAAGTAGTTGGTTTTTTGCTTTTTGCATTCTCAGTAGTTTTGCATACATGCTCTGCTGAAATATTTTAATGTGGAGGTTATTTAAAAGTAGAAAAAGCCTTGGCAGAGGATTTCGCTTTCCCTGTTTACAGCAAACCCCCTGAGAAATCCTTCCCAGGCACACGTGCACACACAGACACACACACAAAAATCAATGCAAAAGAGTAGGGCATTCATTAAGCTGTCAAAAACAGAATAAATGCTTTTTTTTATTTGGGCTCTTGTAGCTATTTTTCCTAGGATTTGAGTGTGTCCTGAATTATGAAATGTTATGGCTTTATAATTCATGTTTGACAAATGGATATTTGGAGATGTTGAGCTGTAATAGGGGTATTACAGACAGCTCTGTGGCTGTTTTTCCTTCCCTGGGTATAAAAACTCTGATGGTTTGTCACTGGAAAGACTTTCCATAGGTGATTTTAAATACACAGCTTCTCATATTCCTCGGTGTTTCCGGCCTGAGGCTGGGGGGTGAGAGAAGCCTTGCAGGCACGCTCGCCATGGGTATGGCTGGGACACGCTCTGTGTGCTCCCTACCCGTGCTGTTCCCGTGCCGTGTGTCCCGTGTTCTGCGTAACAGAGCTGCCCAGGAAGCGGGGACTGGAAAGGGTGATGCTGGTGGGATGCAGGCACAGTGAGCCCGGGGCTGAGCCCCCAGCAGTGGAGCAGTCTCCTGCTGGTGCTGGCACGAGCAGTGTGGGGATCCGCAGCAGCCGGGGCTGCCCGGGTCCCTGGCACAGTCCGTGCGGCTCCGCTCGCTCGAGTCCCGCCGTGCCTTGCCCGTCAGAGCGCTTTTATCATTTTCAGAAGGGATAAAATCAATGGCCTGAACCAGCTGCATCTTTAACCCAGTTTTGCCTCTGTCAGAGGTGCGGGCTCAGCCACGTCGCTGCAGGAGCAGCCCTTTGCTCCCGACAGAAGGGCCGCGCATCCGCGCGCTGCCGCAGGCGCCCTTCCCAAAAGCACGCGGATGATAACTGCATCTCTGCTGTACCTGTAACAATTTAATCGTGTGAGTCAGCCCAGTCAAGCATCCCCAGCTCATGACTGGGAGACATGAAATTCATTGTCATTATTGTCCCTGTCATTTTGGATCATTATATCCTGCTGCAGAATTTTCCTCACTCCAGTGCTTTCTTACCTCCAGGAAGCTGGGATTATGGCTGAGGTTGGGGTGGGGGCAGGACTGTGAACTACATTTACCTCAGGGGAGCCACAGATTAAATTGGCTTTGCTTTCTGACTTGCCAGATTCGTCTGTTTGTACGCTCTGGGTTTAAGGTTGGAAATGATGAATATTCCAGTGAATTCGGGGCCTCTCTCTTTTCTTTTTTTTAATGCTTGTATAAGCAAAGGATGGGGTTTGTGTCCCTTAAGAAGTGAATGGGGAATAATTCTTCAGATTGTGTTACCAAAAAGATTTAAGATTATTCCTGAACAAAATGACATTATTTGTTCATTGTGGCACAAACATCTGAGTGGTCCCGGTGTGCTGTGGCTTTCAGGGGAAAGGATGGAGCTCTGCTGTGATCCAGGGGTGTGTTCCATGGGAGCTGCAGTGGCTCACTGGGTAACAGGTGCACTGCTCCCAGGGAACAAGAGACAGGAGGAGAGGAAACAGCCTCAAGATGTGCAGGGGAGGGCCAGAGTAGGTATTAGAAAAAACTTTTCACTGAAAGAGAGGTCAGGCATTGGAATAAGTTGTCTATGGACGCAGTGGAGTCCCCATCCCTGGAAGTGTTCAAGAGGCATCTGGATGTGGCACTTGGGACGTGGTTATGGGGAGGTTATGGTGGTGCTGGGTTGGCAGGTGGGCTGGGTGATCTGAAGGTCTCTTCCAACCTTGATCCTGTGGGTTCTGTGATCTGTGGGAGCAGTGCTGCCTCTCTCCACTCTGGCATGGCACTCTGTCCCTCCAGGCACTCCATCGTTCCCAGGCAGGGCTCTCCTGGATGGCACGGCAGCAGCTGGCCAAGCACAGTGCACAGTGGCTGATAAACCCATCACTGCTTTGTTTAGAGTTAAAAACCAGCACAGTTGGCCCCGGTGGGAGCTGACCCCGTGGGGTTTTTCCCCCTGGAGGCCGCTGGGGCCGCAGGAAGCTGTGGTGCCATGGGCACGGCCCTGCCTGGCGCGGTGGCACGGCCGCAGCAGCCCCGCCGTGACGGCTGTGCACGGTGACATTTTAGCGCCGTTTCCATAAACTGACAGTGACAATGTTTAGTTTCATTTTAACACGGTGCTTTTCCTGCCACTGACACGCCAGTCGCAGTGTAGTGACAAGTTGAAGGCTGATACAAAAGAAGTGGGAAACAACGTAATTATAAAGCAGTCACACAGAGCCAGAATTCCAAATTTTGTCTGTCACTGGATGTGGTGGATATTGTGGCTTATTTTTGCTTTCTGGGATCTTAGTTTCAGTAGGAGTTTTAGCTCCTGTGCTGTAACTTGGCAGCAGACTCGATCAGATAGACATTTGCAGGATATTGGGATTTCTTCTGTAAAAATATTTTATGGGTTTTCTGCCTCTTGCTTGTGATTCTGCTTTGTTTATAACTACAGAATTTGGAACAAATCATAGTAGAACAGGGCCATTGGTTTTAAATTGACACAGGGCAGAAGTAGATGGGAGATCAGGGGGAAATCCTTCCCTATGAGGGTGGGGAGGCCCTGGCACAGGGTGCCCAGAGAAGCTGTGGCTGCCCCTGGATCCCTGGAAGTGTCCAAGGCCAGGTTGGCTGGGATAGTGGAAGGTGCCCCTGGCAGGGGGGTGGAATGGGATGAGCTTGAAGCTCCCTTCCAACCCAAACCATTCTGTGATTCCAAGACTAGGGAGGTTTATCCTCATCATTATTATTATTACTGTGGTCTGAGGTGGTGCTAAATGGAGGAGGTCAGAAATTAAGGTGACTACTGCTGGTTTATTTAAACTGGATGTGTCAAATCTGAGTTTGAACCTGTTGGAATCAATTTACCTGAGAGAAGCCTTGAGGCTTCCCTTTCCATGAAAGTTCACACCTTAGGGCAGATGTTAAAGAGCTAAAGTGTGGGGTGTGTGGTTATTTCCAGGGCATGTTTAGTTGTCCACCATCCCTCCCACCTGCTTGGGCCTTACTTCAGCAGCACTGGTGGCCCAGGGCACAGCAGAGCTGGGGCTCTCCTGCACTGGGTGTGCTGTCACTGTGCTGCTGGGTGGGATAGAGCTGGTGGAGCCAAGTCAGAGCTCATCCCCCTGGAGCAGGACAGGAACAAGGACATGAGTGCTGTGTATCCTAGAAAGTCTGGGAGTTTGCAGCAAATTCTGCTTCAGTTTCATGTGATTCAGAGAGCTGGAGAGAGTTCAGGTCTGAGGGCATTGTACTGACTTGTGACTCACAAGTCAAAGGGGACATTTCCCCTGAACTCACCCTGCTTGTGTTTGGGGAGAACTTGTTGAGTTCTCTCTCAGAGAAGTCTGGAACGATTTTGAGTCACTCCAGCTGATTCATCGTGCCTAACTGGGATCTAACCCTTTCCATATGCACAACAGCTCCTGGGTTCCGCTTAATGCCTGTAATGAAACTGCTTGTGCCGTTAAGTACTTCTTTAAAATTACAGGAGAGGGACAGTCTTGGTGACTGAGTGAAGTGTAATTGTATATATCTAATGCACATGTATAATTATGTAATCACTCACCAGCCTTAAATTTGGTGAGGTTTGGGTAAGGTTTGTATGCACACAATGAGAAAACTTTGAACATGAGAGGATTTGGTTTCCTGTGCTGCTTTGTCGTGTGCCTGCAGTTATCTGGTGCAAAGCTGCAGTAAGGAATACACCTTTAGGTACAGAATTACACGTGCTTCAGCATAATTTCTACACTATCAGTGTTTTTGGGGAGCTCACTGGTATCATTAAAGGAATAACATACAGGTTATTTTGCAAGTATTTATTTTACTTTTATTCCCTCAGCTTTTTAGAAGAAACATAAAAAACCCAAATGCTCCTTATTTTTGTGGCTGCAGTAGGTAGGGATCTGGATGTGTGACTGTACTGAGGGCCTGGTTGTCTGATTCAGGCACTTGTTTTCAGGTGTTTTTCCTTTGCGAAGCAGCCTGGCAGGTGGTTCTGGGGGGGATTTTCTCTAGGATTGGTGCCCAGCTCCTTGCATGGCCGCCTTCAGCTCCGCGGCACTGACGGGCTGTGCCAAGTCAGGGACAGCTGTGAAGGGGGAATAGGAGAGAAGGGCTCTGTCTTTGCTGCAGGGACCAAGCTGTTCCTTACAGCTGGGAGTTTGCAAGCCCGGGTGTCACAGCTGTGCCGAAGCGTGTTGGGGGCAGTTGCTGCCACGCCTGCGTGCGTCCTGACGCGGTTCATCGTCATGCAGCAGGCACACCCTGACCAGGTGGGAGTTCTTGGCCCAGAAAGGCTGACATGAGCATTGAAAGCATTCCAGCTTCTTAAAAAAATACAACTGCAGTCACTGGGTGCTGTTTGTCTGAGCTGAAGAGAGTTGCAGAGGAGAAATCAGGAACTGGAACAACGTGGGCTAGTGGAAGGTGTCCCTGCCCAAGGCAGGGGCTGGCACCAGGTGAGCTTCAAGGTCCCTCTCATCCCATGCCATTCTGGGGCTCTGTGATTCTGTGAATTGGTGTAACAGGTGTAGTTGTCAGAGTGACACAGGACAGAACATACCAGAACTGGCAGAGTGCCTCATTAACGCTCTGGTTTTCACACAACGCTCCTGAATCAGTCCCAAACAAATCTCTCCGGTCTGTGGGCTTTGTTACCACTCCCTGCTGGCTGGGGCTCAGCTCTGATAAAAATAAAATTGAACGTACACTGTGTGCACTCTGGGGGAGGATCCTGTGAGTGCCAACGGAAACATTGTCTGTTCAGATGTGAAGAAATACAGCATTTGCTACTAAGGAGTGAAAATAGAATTTTCCCAAATTACACAAAAAGAAGAAATTATAAACCAAATGGCATCACTCTTGGGCTTAGCGTGATGTGGGATAGACTTACTCAAACTATCTTTGCACACTAAATGTCCTCAGCAGTGTGGTTTCTAGGATTGAGGGGTTTTTTTAGAGGGTTCAGTGTTAATTTGATGAAAGCACTTAGGCCAGTGTTTTGGGAAAAGCTGGGTTGACTGCCCTTAATAAAAATGAAAGTGTTCTTTGTTGTCACCATATTACAGCAGGTGAGGACAACAAATAAGGGGAGGGATGATTCTTTCAGTTTTCCTCTCTAGAAAGAGCATCCTCCTGTTTTGAAGAGGCTCTACACAAGGGGTTGCAAAGAGAACTCAGCATGTTCCACCAGTTGGCTCTGGGAGGCCTCTCCCGAGGTGCTGAGCTGTGACTGCCTTCTGTGGGGATGCTGCAGGTGACAACTGGCATCATGCAAGGGGCGAGTGCTCTCAAACCCAGCCCTGGAGCAGCAGAGTCCTCTCCAGGTGGGGCGTTGGTGCACACCTGTTCTTGGGGAATGTCATGGTTACCATTTCCCTATGTTGCCTACACTTAGGAGATTTAGGAGATCTCCAGGAGCATACTCACCTATGGAGAAGGATGCCAAATTAAGTTGGTTTAGCCACTGTTGTTAGAAAATAACTTTTTGGCTGAAGTATTTGGAAGACCCCAAAGTATCACCGAGGGGTCACCTCTGGTAGCAAGGGGGGGGGATCGTTGTTTTGTTTGCTTGCAGCCCCAGGGGCTACTGTACAGGACAAGGACACAGAGCTGGCTCTGGTGGGTAATCCAGGGCCTCCCCTGGAAGCTCGGGGTTCCCTTGCCCTTGATCACACACCTCGGGTTTCTGGGAGTGGAATCACTGAACAGGCATCTTGGGAACACACAATGGTGCTCGTGTTGAGAGAGCTTTACATGTCTGGGCTGGAGGAGCTTAAGCTTGGAGGTGCTTTTCTCTTGTGCCTGGGGCATCTCTGTGTCTGGGGAGAATGGCATTTGATTGCAAGGTCAGAAAGGTTGAGATGCAAAACCTTTGCTTTGCTTTATCCTTCCCTTTCTCTCTAGAGTGTTAAGGATCATCATTGTGGTCTGGAGCTCCTTCCCAAGGGGCAGCTCTGACTCTCTGCTCTCTGTGACCAGTGACAGGACCAACAGCTGGAGCTGTGTCAGGAGGGGTTTAGGCTGGATATCAGGAAAAGGTGCTTCCCCTTTGGGTGAGGGGTGGTGAGGCACTGGACAGGCTCCCCAGGCTGCCAGAGCTCCAGGAGCGTTTGGACAACACTCACAGGGACAGGGTGGGATTGTTGCAGTGTCTGTGCAGGGCCAGGGGTTGGACTGGATGGTCCCTGTGCGCCCCTCCCAGTTCAGAATATTCTGATTCTCTGTTCGAGTGCAGGATTTTAATGTAATTATCTAGGGGAGAACACACACATGCCAGTTGGCAGGCCTTAAAAAAAAAAAAAAAAAGGCAAAACCCAGCTGTTCCTGGGTATAAAACCACTATCCTGTGACCCCATCTCTCCTAAACTGTTGCACTGTTGTTCTCCACAGATGATAAATTCCCAGGGTGGGAAGTCAGTCTTTACTTCTTTCAAATCCAGACCTCTCCAGATCTCTGCTGTTTATGCCATGAAATACTCAAGGACTCCGCACTGTAGGTCACATCAATCTGAAGCCAGTGGGTTTTTCTACCAGTGTAGTTAATCAGGAACTGGTTATTTCCCAGTCCTCTGCCTGCAAATGCATTCCATGGGCACTCAGTTGCTGTTGGACTGCTGAGGAGTGAGTAATAGCATGGGGGTTCCTGCGTCAGAATAACGATGAGGGGAAAATGGATGAGAGGTTCAGAGAAAGCAGGAAAATGTTGTTTTGAACACAGTGGTTCAAATCCTGGAGTGTGCTGAGTGTCCTGAGCTCACTCTGACTTTAGGAGCATTGGGGGCTTAACAAAACGCCGAGCAGCCTTTGGATTTGGGGCTTGCTAAACAATTGGAAGTTTGGTTTTATAGAAATTACCCATTTCCACATTATTTATTCTGCTGATTGGCTTCTCCGGATTGCTTTTGCTCTGGTCAAATAAGTGACAAATCTGGGAAGAGGCAAACTTGCCAAATTTAAACAGTCAAGAGTTCCATAGACCAAAGCTAATATTGGCTGACGTGGGGTCGTGCTGCCGTGTGATGAATCCCCACACCAGGGCAGCCACAGGAGAGTGGGGTTTGTGTCGGTGCCACCTGGGGCACTGCTGGCAGGAGCAGACTGCGGGGGGGTCTGAACCCCCTGGCCCCAGGGTCCTGCTAAGGAGGGAACAAATCCCCCTTGTGCCGATGGCACAGCAGGGTTTGGGTTTTGGTGGCCGCTCTCTGAGGGGGTGCTGCTGCGTGGCCTGGGGCAGCTGAGTCCTGCGGTGCTGTGGGTCAGGCTGGCCCCAATTCCAACACCAGGATAAAGGGGGTATCTCCAGAGTAATGAGAGCCCTTGGCTTCAGGCTAGAGGAGCGTTTCCTGGATTACAGAATCACTGAAGCATTTATGTTGGAAAAGCCCTCCAAGAGCATCCAGCCTAAGCTGTGCTCTCACCTCATCAACCAGCCCAGAACACTGAGTGCCCGTCCAGTTGTTCCTTGAACACTGGGTTCCTTTGGAATTCCTGCTGTTATGTGGGAGCAGCTGCTGTACCACAGCATGGCGCTGTCCTTTGTCCCTTTTTCGCCCAGTGCTCCCTCTCCACACGAGCTGTACCTTCTCTCAACCCTGCCTGAAACTGGGAAGGTTTGAGGTGAACCTCGTAAGGTCATTTATCCCTCCCTGCCACAGCAGCAGCAGCAGTGCCCATGCATTTACTGAATGCTTTGCCTGCCAGCTCTGACCGATGGTTGTTCCCTCTCGTGCATCTCGTGTGATGGAGCATCCCCAACTTTTCCTGACATCTTGCTCAGTTGTTTTGCCGTTCTTCAGTTGTTGCAGCTGATTCCGGGCATTGTTTGCTGAGTGGAATTGGAGTTACTGTTTGTTTCTTCATCGGTGCTTTATCATGCTGCCGTTTCTGTACACTTTGTGTAACTTTTTTTTCTCACAGCTGAAGACGGATTGCACTGCACAGCCTGGGCTGGGTTGGAATGAGGGGTTTGGGGAGGGGAGGTGGTGCCTGCGAGGCCATTGATCCCATCTTTATAACTTTGCCCTTTTAGCTGGGAACAGATGATTTGCGCAGGGGTTGGAGATCTGCGCAGGCAGAATCCGAAGGACCAAACTTTACATAAACCATTTATACTAAATGTTGGGAATGCTGGCAACATAAATCACCTACAGTATCTATTACAAATTTATCACTTTATCAGTATCATCTGTGATAGGAGTGGTCCAAACAGGTGGGGAAGCGAACCATACCTCAGGAAGTTTAGCCTGCTTGGAAATTAATTATTCAGGACACACAGAGCCTGGCCCCTTCAATGTATAGTAATTCTTTCCAGCCAGCATCCAGGCCTCCAACTTCAGTGCAATAATAAATAGGAAAAGTCTCAGGTGAAGCCAGTATTTCAGAGTAATTAATCATCTTCCCCTCACGGTCCCTCCACCTCTCTCTTGGTTTTCTTTAACGAGGGAATTTCAGTAATAAATCTTTAATGATACATGTTAAGAATCCTTCATTAATTCTTGTCCACTTATTTCTCTTTTTTGGGTGCTTTTATGTTGTATGTTGAGAAGTTCAAAGGGATATACAAAAAACCCCTCCGTTAAATTTGGCACAGCCTCTAAAGGGATGTTTTGGACGTCGAGTGTCGCATGTTCACTCGGTAATCGGACTTGTTGGTTAATACCAGTTGGATTGTCCAAATCCTGGACACAGGGACCGAGTTACCGCAGGATTACAAAGGAAAAGGGAGAGATGGTTTTTCTGCCGCCCGGTCCGGGGCAGCGGTGCAGCCCCTCAGCGTGGGGCTCGGTGCGGGGCAGGCAGAGGCCCGTGGGGCGCGGCCGGACGCGGCGCTGCCCACGCGGCCCCGGCCCTGTGCGCGTGCAAAGGCCGGCAGCGAGCAGCCGTCAGCGCTATGCGATGTGACAGGGACAGCCGTGACAGATCCCTTCTGACACGCTTCCGTAGCGCCGGCCGTGGCTGCGGGTGACGGGTGTCCTTCCCTGCAGGACAGCACAACGACGCGCGGATGAACCTGGCCATCGCCCTGACCGCCGCCCGCTACGGCGCTGCCACCGCCAATTACGCCGAGGTGCGGCACCTGCTCAAGACCACGGACACGGGCAGCGGGCGGCAGCGCGTCTGCGGGGTGCGCTGCAGGGACGTGCTCACGGGTGAGTGGGGTCTGTGGGGTGCGCTGCAGGGACGTGCTCACGGGTGAGTGGGGTCTGTGGGGTCTGCGGGGTGCGCTGCAGGGATGTGCTCACAGGTGAGTGGGATGTGTGGGGTGCGCTGCAGGGATGTGCTCACAGGTGAGTGGGATGTGTGGGGTGCGCTGCAGGGACGTGCTCACAGGTGAGTGGGATGTGTGGGGTGCACTGTAGGGATGTGCTCACGGGTGAGTGGGGTCTGTGGGGTGCGCTGCAGGGACGTGCTCACAGGTGAGTGGGATGTGTGGGGTGCGCTGCAGGGACGTGCTCACAGGTGAGTGGGATGTGTGGGGTGCGCTGCAGGGACATGCTCACGGGTGAGTGGGGTCTGCGGGGTCTGCAGGGTGCGCTGCAGGGACGTGCTCATGGGTGAGTGGGGTCTGCAGGGTGCGCTGCAGGGGCGTGCTCACGGGTGAGTGGGATGTATGGGGTGCACTGCAGGGATGTGCTCACAGGTGAGTGGGATGTATGGGGTGCACTGCAGGGATGTGCTCACAGGTGAGTGGGATGTGTGGGGTGCGCTGCAGGGACGTGCTCACAGGTGAGTGGGATGTGTGGGGTGCGCTGCAGGGATGTGCTCACAGGTGAGTGGGATGTGTGGGGTGCACTGCAGGGATGTGCTCACAGGTGAGTGGGATGTATGGGGTGCACTGCAGGGATGTGCTCACAGGTGAGTGGGATGTGTGGGGTGCGCTGCAGGGATGTGCTCACAGGTGAGTGGGATGTGTGGGGTGCGCTGCAGGGATGTGCTCACAGGTGAGTGGGATGTATGGGGTGCGCTGCAGGGATGTGCTCACGGGTGAGTGGGGACAGCAGCACCCTGGGATAAGGCGGGAGGGAGGAGCAGGGCCGCTGCCGTCTGCGAACAGCCCTGAACAGGCACAGGAGCCATCTTCCCGGGCCGTGCCATTAGTGTCACTCAGCTTCCACTTGTGTCACATTTCTCACTCAAACCCCAGTGTTTTGGCAGGCCAGACTGAGCTTTCCACCCCAGCCCTTCTGTCAAGCAAAGACGACATTGTAGAAGGCTGCATGCTGTACAGTAGTAATCCCATTTACCGAGTCTGTGGGCTGAGACTGAAATCTCTCTTCTTGAGAGGCAGATTTCAGCTGAGCAACTTCCACCCCGCCTGCCTCTCTTCTGCCCTTACAAATAAGCTGGAATTCCACTCCAAAACATTTTCTCTCAAATCTGGTGTTGGGTGAACACATAGTTAATTTTTAGAACCCATCCCAGCTGTTGTGTTCAAACACGCGGGGTACACTTTACAGTAGGTTGAGTTCATAGAGGGATGAATAACAAAGAGCATCAATGAGCAGGAAACAAATGGTGTCTGTGATTGATACTGTTTTCTTTCACAGGGAAGGAATTTGATGTCAGAGCCAAGTGTGTTATCAATGCTACGGGACCTTTCACAGACTCGGTGCGCAAAATGGATGATCAGAAAGTGCCCAACATCTGTCAGCCCAGCGCAGGCGTGCACATCGTGATGCCTGGTTATTACAGGTAAGGCACGGGAGCCTGCTGCGTGTGTAGCACCATTTGTAATCTCTGCTGCTGCTGAATCAATCAGCCGGGAGATGCACCGGGGGCTTTACAGCAGTTCAGAGTGCACAGTTTGATTCTGATTTTCATTTGCGTTTTTTAAAGAGGATCCTGGCGCTGTGCCGGTGAGAAGACCAATTTCATCTATTCAGAACAGGCTGAAGCCATGTAGTTTTTAGTTAGAGCTCCCCAAGGCAGGACTCCTGCTGAAGCAGAAGGCGTTTAGGCAGCGTGTCCCCAGGCTTGTGAAAGCACCTGTTTCAGTGATGCCTTTGAGCTCAGTGTGCTGCTGCTTGGTCACCCCCTCAGGAAAGCCTGTAAAACCTTCCAGAGAGGTTGCACCTCTGTACAGAATCTCCTGTCCTGTTAAATCATGGAATCACAGAGTGGTCTGGGTTGGAAGGGGCTTTAAAGATCATCTCGTTCCACCGCCTGCCTTTACATATGAAACTCCCTGTGCAGTGACTCTGCCGTGATGTGGCTCTGCTCAGAGAAAACAGGAGTGCAGAAGCACAGAATAAGTGATAGGATGGGCAGTATAATCAGTAATAATAATTACTGTCACAGGCAGTAGAAGTAGCTCAGAGTAACACAACCACATTTGCTGTGGCCTCAAGCCAACCCACCCACCCGTGGGGTTTTGGTGGACAGGACGTGCCCCTCCTTGTTCCAGGAGAGGTTCCTGTGGCACTCTGCTCTCTGCAGTCTCCTGCTCCTTTCCCTGTTTGCTGTGCAAAGCCAAATCCCCTTCTCCCGAGCCAGCCTTGTCAGTCGGAACTCAAATATTACCTTTGGTTCCTGAAGTCATTAGCATCCTAATGGAAATTCCCCTTTATGGACTTAGCCCAGTTGTGTTGATACAGTGCCCTTGCAGTAATGCCTTCCACAGCCCCGCTCAGAATGGGAATTCAGCCTTCCCGTGCACCACGGGGTGTTTCTGCTGGAGCTGTCCCAACAGGACATGACCAGAGACTGTAAAATTGAGGCATTTTTGGCCTAGTGTAAAATCATCCTGCATTCTCTTCTGGTTTTTTTTTTTCTTCATTTTTCTATCTTTCTCCATGAAAAATTGTAAAATGACCTGATAACTGCTTTAAAGTACTAAAAATGTGGAGAAATAGGCTGTTATCCCAGTTTCCTCATATGCCAGGAGAAGGATGTGTGTGATTAGCTTTACGGCCCTACACAAAAACATGGAAAGCTTTAAAACCTGGACTCACTTGGTAAATTCAAAGTAGAACATGGCTGGATACGCTTGAGAGCTCTGATTTATTTATTCTGTAATAACCCAATAATTTTAATTGGAAATGTGAAGAATTCTTGTTCTCCATGTTCCCCGGTATGTCAGCATGTGGGCATTACTTTCCTTGGAAAATAGTATCTGCCCACACACTGCCTCCACAGCACAGCTGATAAGATAAAACTGCACTGAATTTCCTCGGAGTGGGATAGCTGAAAGCAGGGAACTGTCTGCTAAATAGAAAACACTCGTGGGATTTAATCTTGGTTGTATCAGGCCTTCCTTCTCCTGGTGCCAAGGAACACTGCTCAGCACAGGAAGGTTGGCATTTCACCGTGGCCACGTGTGCCGTGTGAATGTGTTACAGAATTTTGGCCCACAGTCGCACAAATGATATTTTTTTTTAACATCTAGAGGGTTTTAGTTATAAATATAGTCAAGATTTTGTAAAACTAATGTTAACCTAATGCATTCGCTCCCCATGGGTTTCTTACTCATTGATGTCCTTCATTAATAGTCCCAGAATTCCTCCCCTCATTAATTAGGCTTCCTGCCTGGAATGTGTCTGTGAAGGCAAGGCTTTCTCCTCTCCCTTCTGACCAATTTCAGATGTTTTCTCTCTTTCTGGAATTTTCCTCTCTGCTCTTCATTCCACATTCCAGGTAAACTTGCCTGTTGAACCTTACTTCTTCTCTATGGAAAGTCACTTTTTATCCTTCTTTAACTGCATTTGTGGTGCTTTGGTCAAATGCTTCTTCTGCTGGAGATCTTCCGTGGATCCAAGCCCTTCCATGGATCTCCCAGACCTTTTACCTCTACGTTTCTCTGTAGAGGCATTGCTTTATGCTTCATATTAGGGTTTCCGGTCCTGAATTTGCCCATTTTAGCCATCTTTAAAGAGAAGTCTCACCACGGCTGGCATGGCTCATACCGCCTTCTCCCATCCATGCTGGAATCGTAGGAATTCCTGCCTCATAAAACCGTGTTGTTTCAGAAGTATTCCTGGTGTGCAGCAGCATGACTCCAGAGGCCTCAGGAAGGCCAGTATTTGGGTGTTAAGATGCTTCTTTCTGATGCAAAACACCTTATTTTGCATTTGTTTGGGTGGCTCTTTAGTTATGTAAATAAGCTGGAACAAGCGTGGCAAAGGGCATGGAGAGAGAGCTTCCCAGGATAGCTGGTATCAGTGGTTCAGTAAATAATTGGCATATGGAAAACTGTTTCAGCTTTTCTCAGCACTTGCTGTGCAATCTAAAACACTTCAGAGGTGCTGTGGGGAAACTTAGTTGGAAGTCTTTGCTTGGTTCTCTTCCTTGTTTTTAACAGTTTTTATGAAATCACATTAAAAAAATTTCATACTTGGAAGAGAATGTCTATAAAGTTTCTGAATTCTGACGCTGTATATTAAACCTCTGATTTCCTCTGTCTCTAAATCAACAGCTTTTTCATTTTAAAAAGTAATCATTTGTCTGAGGTGATTTACCTTTCCCAAACCTGTGTTGACTTCCCCTATTAGATTGCACCTCTCCCACCGTATGCCTAAGCTGTCTATAAATATCAGCTAAAATGGGTCTAATATACATGCTAGCTATGAAATTCTCAACCTCTCTCCCAGCCTTGCCAGATATTGCCAACTTCCCTTCAGTAATCACTTAAGACTTCCTAAAAATGCAATACTCAGTGATTCAGCTTGAATAGGTAAATCCCACCCAAGCAGGTCTTTGCCTTCAGACACTGCCTTAGGAGTTGTGTCCATTGAATTATTCCCCTCTAAAGTCCACAACTGCCACCAAAATCTGCACCTCCTGCCCTCCTTCCATGTGCTCCCTGTATCTCAGGAGCAGGGGCACAGCCTGGAGAGCCCTAACCTGACTGCAGGTGTTTCCACAGGGGGTAAACCTTAAATGAAAATCAGCATCAGTCCTTTAAGTAGAAATGATTGAAAAAAGGAGCCGTTCAATGTTTTCCTACATAAAAGCTGTTTACTTGGAAGTGTTTATAAAAGTCTTTTGTTTTCTGAAATACAAGCAGAGCTTTTCAATAAGCCACGAGGCAGCAGTGGGTTTGTACCTGTGGATATCTTTCTTACATTACACCAGAGAAACCTGATACATGAATTAAAATCTCCTGTCCAAAGAACTACAGTTTTTTCATCCCTGTACTGAATCATTCCGTTGCAGCACTGGCAGAAGTAATGAAAAATGCCTGAGCAGCAGCATCTACTGAGCGTCTCTTTTTCCTCTTTTCCTCAAAGCACAGTTCTCATTCAGGGCCACAGAGCTGGAAGCACTCAGAGCACATTCCTTGGTCCAAATCCCTCGGGAGTCTGTGGGTGTTCCTTCCTGCCAAAGTGTCAGGTGGTGACAAACTCAGTCACTGGAAGTGTATTCCTTAAATGTCCTCATTTCTCTTCTTTTCTCTCCTTTTTCTCCCAGTCACTGCCCCTCACCCCTCCTGCTCCACCTTTACTGTGGAGGCAAATTGGAGGAATCACTGGGATTTTATGTCATAAAAACATCCAAGGGCCTTGTTTCCCCAAATTCCTGGGACATCTGTTTAAAGCCATGTCTTGGCCACACATGAAATCCATTATTTCTTCATTTATTGACTGCTTTACCTGAGAACAGCTGTTACCTGAGAACACCCTACTGGGGTGCAGGGACAGACCCCAGGTGCTGCCCACCCTGTTCCTGTTCTGAGCCAGGTCCCTCCTCTCTTTCAGCCCTGACAACATGGGGCTGCTGGACCCGGCCACCAGCGATGGCAGAGTGATCTTCTTCCTGCCCTGGGAGAAGATGACGATCGCAGGGACCACGGACAGCCCCACAGATGTCACCTCACACCCCATCCCCACCGAGGAGGACATCAACTTCATCCTGAGCGAAGTGCGCAACTACCTGGGCGCAGACGTGGAAGGTAACCCCGGGGGAATCCTGCCCTGGGCAGGGCTGGGGAGTCCAGGCGCCCCAGCCTGGGGAAACGCTGCTCCTGAGGTTCCTGTGTGCCTGACAGCTGTGGTTCTTGGGAAACCCGTGGGCTGAGGTGTCGGCAGGGGCTGTGCAGTGATGCTGCTCCACGTCATCGAGTCCAGCCATCAGCCAGCACCACCACCATGGTCACCACTAACCCATCTCCCCAAGTGCCACATCCACGTGTTTTGGGTACCTCCAGGGAGGGTGACTCCACCACTGCCCTGGGCAGTCATCTTTCCTCCAGAGTGAGGGCTTGGTTTATTTCAATTAATCTCTGAAAGCATTTGTACTGCTGCGTTTCTGCTGCAGCATTAAAATAAACCTGAAAAGCACTCAGGCAGGAACATTGTAATGTCCTTAGGTTTAGAAAAACCTGCTGTCTGGAGATGGGAAATGCTGGATCCCTTGTTTCCTGAAGTGCAGAATTGATGTCTGCATGTTGTATGAAGTTCTGAAAGAGTGCCCAGGGAAGGTCCTGTTGAGTGTCTGCAGCAGCAGTTGGTGTTGGAAGTGCAGGAGAGCAGGGAGGAAGGTGGGAATGTGATCAGGACAGAGATTAGATGGGATATTGGGAAGAAATCCTTCCCTGCGAGGGTGGGCAGGCCCTGGCACAGGGTGCCCAGAGCAGCTGGGGCTGCCCCTGGATCCCTGGCAGTGCCCAAGGCCAGGCTGGACATTGGGGCTGGAGCAGCCTGGGACAGTGGGAGGTGTCCCTGCCCACGGCAGGGCTGGGATGGGATGGGATGGGATAGGATGGGCTTTAAGGTCTGTCCCAAGCCAGGCCATTCTGTGACTTCCCACGTATTTTCCAGCAACACACTGGGAAGTGTTCAGTCCCTGTGGCTCAGCCCAGCTGGGCCCGTGCTGGTTTTCCTGTGCAATTACTGCTTATAGATGGCTGGAGCTGAAATAACAACGGCACTGCCCGTATCAACTCTCGACAGCCCTGCCTGTGCTGCCAGAGCCAGTGCCAGGGTTATCAACTTCCACAGGCTTGGACACCTTCCAGCTGCTTAATTACAGCGTCACGCGTGCTGCTTTCTGTAGTTTCATTAGTTTATAAACCTAGTACGGGATCTTGTGTCTGTGATTAACACTTCATTTTGGCAGGTTAAACACGCTGGCAGAGCACCATTGATTTCAGAAATCTATTCTGTGTTCTTTGGGGGATGTTTTTTACACCCTTTTAGTGATTTTTCAATTATCAGTTATTTGAAAGTTGTATTAAAAACATGTTCCAAAGACTTCAGTATAAAGCAAATTGGTAACTGCACTTAGGGGGAAGGCTGTGGATAAAGATGACTTGTCAAGAGGAAATCTTAAAAAAAAAAACCTACAAGCTAGAGGAAAAGCTTGGAAGTTATGAAAGGAAATGTTACACTCATGGAACAAACTTTATTTTGGTTTATAAAATGTAGTGTAAGGACTGTCCTGTAAGCACAAGCAGATAAGGAGAGGACTTGATGTTAGGGGGTGCTGGGTTTGGCAGGGTTTGGTCTTTGGGATTGGGATTTTTGTGAGCTGGTGGATGAGTTTGACAGCTGAACTCTCTTGGCTGATCCCCTCCCAGGATATCTCTGTTCTACTGGATTTTTAATGAGGATGAAAACAGACCTCTCTGTCTGACTTAGCTTTGGGCTGAAAATTATTGCTGATCCCAATTGGAGCAGTGCTGGTTTTGATTCAGCCTGGAGCAAAGGAGGCTCAGGGGGGCCCTTGTGGCTCTGCACAAGTCCCTGACAGGAGGGGGCAGCCGGGGGGGTCGGGCTCTGCTCGCAGGGAACAGGGACAGGAGGAGAGGGAACGGCCTCAGGCTGGGCCAGGGCAGGCTCATTGGGAAGAATTTCCCCATGGAAAGGGTGGTCAGGCTGGAGCTGCCCAAGGAGGCTTGGAGTGCCCATCCCTGGAGCTGTCTGGGGAACACCTGGAGGTGGCACTCAGTGCTCTGGGCTGGGGACAAAGTGGGGATCGGTGCAGGTTCGACTCCATGGGCTGGGAGGGCTTTTCCAGCCTCAGTGATTCTGTGATTCCACAGCCCAGCCCATCCCCTGACTCTGGGGGCTCTCCCCAGCTCTGGGGTTGCTCAGGGCTGAGCTGGGTGTGGAGCAGCCCTTGGCAGTGCCCGGAGGGTGGGAGCTGGGCACCCCTGGGCTCGAGGCAGGCCCTGCCTCAGTCTGGCTCTGCACAGTGAGAAGAGGCGATGTGCTGGCAGCCTGGAGTGGCATCCGGCCCCTGGTCACCAACCCCGACTCCAAGGACACCCAGTCCATATCCCGGAACCACGTCGTGACCGTCAGCGACAGCGGCCTCATCACCATTGCAGGTACTGGAGTTCTCTCAAACCATGGCTTTGCTGGGCTTCTCCAGGGTATTTCATGCAAAAATCTTGTTCCGTGGTAATTCTTCAGCTCCTATAACCAGAAACTGCTCTGTTAGTGGCAGCAGGACTGGCTTGGAGAAAGCCTGGCACCACTCATGTGATGTATAAAATATACAGATGTGTATAGAGTATGTAACAACTTCGTGTTCTGCCTGCTTTCCCCAAATAACAAGTGAACCTGTGCTCCCCCAGGTGGGAAGTGGACAACCTACCGTGCCATGGCACGGGACACCATCGATGCAGCCATCCAGGAGCACAACCTGAAGGCAGGCTCCTGTAAAACCATGGGGCTGCAGCTGGAGGGGGCTCAGGACTGGAGCCCCACGCTCTACATCAGACTGGTGCAAGACTACGGGCTGGAAAGCGAGGTGAGTCCTGGGTTCCCATGTTGGAGGGGTTTGGCTTTCCCCTAAATCAAACACCAGCATAACTTGGACAAAGGTCTGGTGAGCCCGATCAGAGCTTGTTGTCTGGCTGGGGCAGAGATAGTTCTAACAGAAATAAATTCTAGTAATTGTTCTTCATCTTCCCCTTTTTCCTTCCTCCTAATCTCGACTGTTTCCTGCTTAAAAACACTGACTTGCTGGAATCTGTCATCCCTGGAGCCCCCCACGAGCTGTGCATCAGCTGTGATCACGGCACAGCAGGAGAGCTGGGGTGTCAGTCCCAGTGGCACAGACACAGAGGGGCAGTGCTGGTCCAACCTCCCACAACACAGTTTCCCCCACACTGTCACAATCCAACACCCTTGGCAGCCTGTTTGTTACTGGGGATGAGGGAATGGTCAGGGAAAGTGTGTATTTGACGTGCTTTTAAAGGAGGCTGGATTTGTTTTCCTCTCCACAGGTGGCTCAGCACCTGGCTTCCACCTATGGGGACAAGGCTTTTGAGGTGGCCAAAATAGCCCAGGTGACAGGGAAGAGGTGGCCTATTGTTGGGAAACGTCTGGTGTCTGAATTTCCTTACATCGAAGCTGAGGTATGTTGGGAGAACCTTGTCACCTTCTGTGACTGTCCTTGGGGTGAGCAGGCTCTCCAGAGCAGGTCAGGGGCTCTGTGGAACATCTCCTTGAGCCCTTTCCTGTGGAGAGGCCAAGATTTTTTTCTGTGCCTGTTTCTCTCCTTCCCCGGAGCACACTTTATGTTTATGTATCGATATATACCCATATTAATATATTTATGTGTAATTAAATATTCACATAGTGTCTACTTTTTACTTCATATACAAACAAACATTCACTCCCAGGTGTACTCTGTAAAACGTTCCAAGGAAAAGGGAGCTTCCCCAGCCCTTTCCTTGGGGTCTGGGGTGCTAGGGGTGCTTTCTCCTGATTGCTGTCCCTGTCTGACCCGCGCTTCCCCTCCCCTCCGTGCCGCCCCAGGTCGTGTACGGGGTGAAGGAGTACGCGCGCACCGCCGTGGACATGATCTCCCGGCGCACCCGCCTGGCCTTCCTGAACGTGCAGGCTGCCGAGGAGGCCCTGCCCAGGATCGTGGACATCATGGCCAAGGAGCTCAACTGGTGTGAGCAGAAGAAGAAGGTACAAAGGGCCTTTTCCAGCTGAGGCTGGTTTGTTTTGCTTGAGGAGTTTCCATGTTAACGGTTCCAAGCCGGTTGAATAGAAAACCACAAGTGATGTTTTATTCCCGGGAGAATGAGTCACTTGGTGCATTTCATGCTGAAGACTTTATCAAATAGCTGTGAAGTGAGTTGGGATTGGCTGGGGAGGGTGGAGGGAAGGGAAAGATCTGTATCCTATTGCTCCCCAGCCTTAGAAATGAAAGCAGCCTTGGCATTGCTGTCCTGTTCCTGTCAGTTGTTCTGCTTTACTGACACTTTTCAGCAGCTCTGCCTCAGCAAAGGAGGCTCCTGTAACCTGTGTCACCCCATTCTGTCCACTGTGTCCTTTGAGGAGGGATGAGACTGAGATTGCACCAATCTCGAGCCTCAGTGAGTGTTTAAGGTCGTTGTTGGCTCCCCTTGCCCTCAGTGGCTCCGTGCTCAGACTCGGTGTGTGACTGTGGGGCTGGGAGCAGGAGTAGGTATCCCACTGACAGGAATCCTGCTCCTGAGCTGCCACACCAGGAAGTTACCAGATGGCACTTGTCGCTGCTGTTCCAGAAAGAGGCGTGCCCAGAGGAGTGGAGACACTTGAACACTGTCCTGAGTGTGGGGGAGGAACAGCAGGAGAGGAGGGACACGGGCTCTGGGACCGCTTTTGCTTAGAAGGAAGCAGAGCCTTTGAACACTCACCCAGCACTTCCATCCCAGAGTTCTCCTTGGATTGCTCATGAAATCTTTTAGCCAGTCAGAAGTTTGGCCTGTTCTGGAAGGAGCTCACTTGAGCCCTCCTAGCCAGGGACCTGCAGTGATCCTAAAGCCTGAGCACAGGAGTGCACAAGGAAGGGGATCCCGTCCTGTGCCAGGTGTGGGTGTGCTGCTTGGCGTGTGTATGACGGGCAGCCTCCTGCTCAGAGGAATTCAGCTGGGTTAGAGGTGCCTCACCCTTACCCCGTGAGATTTGCTCATGGAATCATTTTCCAGGTTGAGCAACACTACACCAGTTCTCCCCTCAGAACAGCTTAGCCAGTGGGAAGCAGCCCAGGCAAGGAGTTTGGTGGTTAGGGGTGCATGGACAGGCTCAACACAGCCCGTGTGGGGAGCTGGGCACTCTTCCCACCCTCACCTGCAGGGAGGAAAATGGACAAGGAATTCCAGAGCCATCCCTGGCTCATGGGAGCTCATGAATGCCAGCGAGGCATCTCTGCATCCCCTGGGTGTCCTCTGGGCTGTGCTCTGGAACAGGACCCATCATTGTAGAGAGAACTCTGTTCTGTGGTGCTTTATGTATGCCAGGGGTTTATCACTTAGTAAAACTTGGCCAGGGAAGACCTTGCACTGAACTTTCAGGTAATAAAGTAATTTTACTACTGTCAGAAAACTAGTTTAAACCATAAAGAACCTGCCTGGTGCTGCGCTCCCTGATTTTTTTTCTGATTTTGGACAGCTGGGTGAAACATTGCACTAAGATATCAACTGAGGGAGAAATGACATATTGTAGGCCTGGCCCAAAAGGGCCATTTCTTCCTGAAAGGGACAGGCAGACTGTGTGTGACTGAAGGTGTGGGATGGTCCTGAAAGCATTTGCACAGAAATTAGAAGTCTCTACTAGCTTGGATACCTCTTTCCAAGAGTAGAAGTGTCTTAAGTTTAACTTTTTGATACTTTTCAGCTGCCATCTGCTTAATTTTGGGACCTTAGAAAAATACTGGTTAAATGGAAGAACCTAATAATAAAGTACAAATAACAAATAAATACTTGTGGAAGAACTTGCTATTGCTCAGATACCCAAGTGTTGTGTTTTCGTTGTAGGAACAGCTTGAAACCGCTAAAACATTTCTGTATTATGAAATGGGCTACAAAGTCAAAACAGATCAATTAACAGACAGGTCTGAGATCAGTCTAGTGCCTTCAGACATTGAGAGGTGAGTGAAGCAGGAGAGCTGCCTGTGTGTGCTGCTGGGGTGAGCCCAGGGCTGCCCCTGCAGCCCCCGGTGCCAGCCGTGGGTGCCAGCCCCTCTCTCGCAGGTACAAGAAGCGGTTCCGCATGTTTGACAAGGACAAGAAGGGCTTCATAACGATCCTGGACGTGCAGCGTGTGCTGGAGGTGAGGCTGCCCTGTGCTCCTGACTGCCTCTGGGAGCAGCCTGTGTGACCTGAGGGAGGCCCAGGCAGTGCTGAGCCCCCTCCTGTGCTTGTTCTGTGCAGAGCATCAGCGTGCAGATGGACGAGAACACCCTCCACGAGATCCTCAACGAGGTGGATCTCAACAAAAACGGGCAGGTGGAGCTCAACGAGTTCCTGCAGGTACGTGGTTCAGCTGCTTCCAGGAAAGGCTGTTTCCTTAAACCACAAAGGCACAGAGAGGGAATGTTTTCCCCGTGGCTTAGGGCTGAGTTGGACACCAGGGCAGGGCTGGCACAAGGAGCACACACAGCCATCCTCAAGCAGCTTGGAAATTCAGGGATTTTTTTTCCCAGTCAGATTCAAAGTACAGGTCCAATTTACAAAGTATGCCCCAGTCCAGACCTGAATTTGGCATTTTAAGCCCAGAAATGCTGTTTAAATATATTTAAAATGATACAGGTGGAAGGTGCGTGGCACAGGTGTGCACACTGACATTATCTGCAGCTGTTCAGGGATGTTACAAAGATGATTAAACTAAGTAATATAATAATAACCTAAATAACCAAATATTTATAATAATAAATAGTAATATAACTATAATAATAATCAACTAAATAACTAAATAATAAACTGAATATTATAAAGAATGAGCTTGTAGTTAGAGTCCATCTAGGCTCTATAACCCATTTTAACTCCTGGGTTGGCTATATTGTCCCAGTCTCTATGAAAAAAATGATATGCATCTGCTTTTCAGGGGGCTTTCAAGCAAACCCAAGGGTGTTCCCTTTGCATATGCAGTTTGTCAGCTGGGTTGGTGCTTGAGGAGACTTTTTTGGGGTGGTATTTCAGAGTCTGCCATGTCTCCCCTGCCCGGTGGCAATGATGAATGCCAAACAGGAGAGAAATTAATGCTGGGGATTTTGGTCAATGTCAGCCCTTTCTTCACTGTGTCAAGTTAAACAAACAAGATCAAGGCAAAGGAAATGGTAATTGTCTCTCTGGAGATGAGCTGGGGATAAGAGCAGCATTGTTGAATCTAAATGCAGAAAATTTTCACAGGTTGTGTCCAGCATTAGGAAAAAGGAGTATTTATTTGCCTAAAATGCAGCAATTGAGCTGAGGAGCTGCAGTGAACTTGGGGGAAGGGGAAAAACCAAACCCAACAAACCGGGGGGAAGGAGAACCAATGGCTTTGGGAGCTGATGCTGATCCACTCAAATGGGAGGGGAAATTCCAGCTGGGCTCTGGCTGCTGGAAAGGGACACCCTTGTACCTCCACTGGAAACCTTTTGTTGGGGCACCCACCCCTTTCTGCAGGGCTGAGTTAGCTGGAGTCTGGTTGGGTTGGGTACATTGGTTAAGGAGTTGAAACAACCAGTAATTGTTGTTCTGTGGGGTTTGGGGGTGTTCTGGGGTTTTTTGCTGGGCTGACCAGTCTCACCAGGGGTTGCCAGCCCTGTACAATGCAAAGGCCAGGCACTGCTCTGGAGTAGTTTCACAACTGTTTGTGCAAACCTGAGTCACCCTGTGGCTCCTGCACAACTCCCAGAGCAACCTGGGAATGGAGCAGCAGTGATGGCACTGCAGGGCTGAGCCCTCTCCTGGGCCTTCCACCTGCTCCAGGGAAGCTCTCAGTGGCACTGAAATGAACTGGGGTTGCCATGGAAGGAGCAAAATACATTAAATGTTTGTTTAATTTTTTAATGGATCTGTTAAGTCAGTGCCCAGTACTGGGGTGTTTGCTTTCTGAAAACTTTCAAGTAATTGCGTTTCAGCGCAGAGCTTGTGCAAGCCCTGGGTAAATATTTGTGGAGGTTTGTGTTCGAAAATAGAGCAGGTTGTACCTGGGGGCTGCCTGGCTCTCTGGGTGGGAGCAGGGCAGGGCTGGCCTCGGCCACCTGCACGGTGCTGGGGGAGCTGCAGTGACGGGCTGACGGTGAGTGGCCCTGGCAGCCCCTGGTGCTCGCCAGTGCCCATGGAGCGATGGGGCAAACAGGGCTGCCCGAGGCTGGCACTGAGCCCAGGGACACAGGAGCTGCCCGAGGCAGGGCTGGATTCCTGGAGAGTCAGCTGCTGGCAGTGGTGCTTGAGGAAGGAGAGGGAGCCTTGGGACCCGGTGTTGGGATGTAAAGGCAACCCCCCACGTTAAATCAGGAGGAATCACAGAATGCCGGAATGGTTTGAGTGGGAAGGGACCTTAAAGCCCATCCCATTGCACTAAACCACATTGCCCCGAGCCCTGGCAGGCTGGGGGCCTGGGAGGGTGACTGGGCAGGAGGGCAGTGCCTCTGCTCCAGGGAGATCCCTGTCTGTGTGCAGGGATTGCTCTGGAATTGGGAGGGGGTCAGGGAGAAGGCCACACTGCGTTTGCACAGGTGCAGCTGCAGGTGTAATGAGCAGATTTTCCTATGGAGGAGAAGGAATCTGAAGGATTCCTGCAGTCAATGGGAGTAAGAAATTGCATTTGGCAAGTGCCAATTGCTTCCCCAGCGCTCTCTGCAGAGCTGGCTGCAGGTAATTTCAGCTCTAATGCTGGCTTTATCCATGGGATAAAAAAGAATTAACTGAAATCTTAGCACTAGTGTGCTTTCATTGGGAGAGAGCAGAGTCCAGCTTCCAGGACTTAAAGGCAAATTAGTTTTAAAAGTCTATAAAGGAATTTGGATTTGAAAGAATTGTGGAAGTCAAGTACGATGTCTCTCCAGAGAAAGGCATGGGGGTGGAAAAGGGCAGGTCTGGGATCAATGGTGGATCAGGAATCATGGAATCCCAGTGTGATGTGGGTTGGGAGGGACCCTAAAGCTCATCTTTAAGCCAGGGGCAGGGACACCTTCCACTAGATCAGGTTATGCCACTGACCTTGGAAACTTCCAGGGATCCAGGGGCAGCCCCAGCTTCTCTGGGCACCCTGTGCCAGGGCCTTCCCACCTTCCCAGCCAAGAATTTCTTCCTAAATGGAAAAAAATCCTGAATGGTGCTCTTCTGTGAGCTGCATCCTTCAGATACTCCAAATCTGTGCAACTGCTGGCTTATCCCACACTCTGAAATTTATGGAAAAAACCCCCTTGGTGATGGCAGTCTGCACTGGTGTTGTCTGCACTGCTTCCCAGTGGATCATGGTTGGTACTTCCACTCTTGCTGCCACCCATGCCTGTCCAAAGCAGTCTCTGATATTCCTGGGAAGTGCCAATGGGCCTGGAGTGAGGCTCTGCAGCCGCAGTTTGGGTTTGCCCTGGAGAATCCAGGTGTGTGGGTTCATTAATGGGGCTCTGGGCCCAAGCAGCGACCGCTGGCAGCCCGGGGCCCGTGAGTGACGCTGTCCCTCGTGCCCCTCGTGTCCCTCGTGCCCCCAGCTGATGAGTGCCATCCAGAAGGGCCGCGTGTCGGGCAGCAGGCTGGCCGTGCTGATGAAGAGCGCCGAGGAGAACCTGCGGCGCCGCGAGGCCATCCCGGTGGATCGGAGCGGAGGGGGGCTCTGAGCTCACACCACGGGGCTGCCAGAACATTCCAGGGCTTCTGATCCTCCTGGCCCGGCCCGGGGCACGGCACCTGGCCCTCGCTGCAGCTCCCACAAAAGACATTGGTGCGTTTGTGTTGTCATTAATGATTTCCTTACTACTCCGGTACGTGGCCTTGGGGTGGGGGTCCTGCAGTCCCAGGGTGTCCTCGCAAGAGTTCAGGAATGCAGGCTGGGAGGGTTTGGGTGCACACTCAGGCACGTCCTGCCTTGGCCATTAATGTTTGCATCACCTTTACCTTTAGAGCACACGATGCTCAAAGTGAATCCTGCCCTTAAACACGTTGAGTTCTGCAAATATAAAATCTCAAAGCTGCTTCTGCCTCTTCAGCAAGGAGCAAGAGAGGGAAAGCTGGTGTTCTGGAGTGGAGATACCATCCCCGAGGAACAAACCCGGCACTTCCTGGGGGGGTGGTGGTGGAGACCTGTCCTGAGCCTTCTGTGGGTGATAGGTTTGCCCTGTTATTCCACTGGTGCCAATACTTGGCCACTCGAAAATTCCAGCTGGAAAACAAGACACTTGGATTAATCACCCGAGGAATAATGTAGCTGAAAGCTGGGAACAGCTTCCCTTCTCTGCTGTTAACACAAATAAACTGCCTCTAATAAATGGCATTGTCTGCAGGTGGTGCTTTGTGCTGTGAAATAAAGGCAAAAGGTGTTTGTGCTGAAAAGTGCTTCAAGTTTGGGGCAAACGCTGATGCTGTGTAGGATGGGGCAGGTTTTGGTAGCACAACAGTCTTAAATGTTAATTTAAAAATGCTCAAACACAGTGGCAAAAATGAAGCATGTCTTGCATCCTACTAACTTTTCTAGGAAAAAAGGGCTGTTTTTCAGCAGGTTAAATGGAAAAACCAAAGCATGGAGCCCTCACTGGAGCTGTTTCCAGCGCTGCTGTACCTGCCTGTTGTCCTCCTGCTGCTGGATTGGGCTGAGATCAGGTGGGAGATTTCTGCCTGATGTAGAACAAGGCAGGAAAAACCTGGTTTACTGCTGGATTTGGCATCTGCTGTATTCCCTGAGCAGAGCAATTTCCACCTCACACTAAGCTTCACTTCCCAGGGGTCTGAATTTCTGCTGAAGTAAAATTTCATGTATTTAACTGGTATTACCACATTCACTGATGGAAAATTAACGGGGCAGGAGTGAACAGCAAGGATTCCTTGGATATTTTAACAGGGAAAATGGTTCCAGGTACAAATGGAGATGCTGAGGAGTGGTGGGATGTGGCACAGTGAGTGCAGATGTTGTGTTTGGCTGGAGAAGCAGAGCCCTTGAAAAAAAAAAACATTCAGGTGTTGAAAAATAGTAGATACAAAAGAAAAAGAAAAGGGCAAGACTCACCTAAAATGAGTTCCTAACATGGTTCAGATGTTTTTTGCATGTTCAGCTCATTTTTTGATGCAGATGTTGCTCAGGTTCTGCTTTGTGCTTGGAGCAGGGGCTGAGGGAGGGGGAGTTGGCAGATCTGACACCACAAGGATGTTTTAATGAACAAAGGGGTTTGTTCCTGTGCTCCTGGAGACTTTCCCTTTTGAGCTGTGTTCCAGAATGTTCAGGTGAAGGATGGAATGTCTGTGTTTCCAAACCCACAGTAACAGACTTCACATACCCTGCAGAGTGGAGGGAAATGAATGTAAAACACGCAGTAATTTTGGCTCAGTGAGCAAGGGAAGGGGTTCAGGATTCCACTATTAATGGAAGTTTAAGGGGAGAAAAAACAAAGCAAAAGTCATGAGACCTTTTCCAGGCCGTGTGAAGAAAAAATATTTCCAATATTGGACAGGTTTTTTGTAAGGGAAAAATATTTTCAGTATTGAACAGCTTTTGTATAGTTTAAAGAGAAATTCTCCTCCACTCCTCTCTAACTGGCACTGTTCAATTAAAAGCAGGATTTCGTGCCGTACCCAAAGTATACTCTTTGTTCTCTTGTTTTGCTAATCTTGCATCTGGAATGTGACTTTGGGGTTCTCCTGGCTGTGTGTGTCCCTGCACATGGATTTGCTTTGCGTCTCAGGCACTTTATGTCGCCTCCTGCTCCCCTGCACGGCGCAGCCAGGCCTGCAGTGACAGGGACAATTGCATGTGTTCCCCCAGCAGCTGAATCTGTACATGGAAAGCTCCCAAGTGTTTATTTATCCCCTCATTCTGTCTGCAGGAATGTTCGCTTTGTTGTTTGGGGGTTTTTATGTGAATGTGCTGTGGGAAGAGTTGTACGATGTCACTGCCTTGCTGTGCTGATCTGGGATGGAACAGCAGGAATGGGATTCTTTTTTGTTTTTTCTTTTCTTTTTTCTTTTTTCTTTTTTTTTTTTTTTTTTTTTTTTTTTTTGGTGAGGTGAAAGATTTCTGGACTTTCTGTGGGTGTTTTGTGTTTTAAATAACCTGCCCATGTGGGGGGGATCCATGCAGTGTCTCATGTGTGTAAATACATGTATAGATGCACTGCGGGTTTACACGTGGTACTTGGGTCTGTTGTCAGGTTCCTGTTGCAGCCTGGGCTGTTCAATGCTGTGTTTGAGGCTGGGTTGTCATTTTTATAACTGTCCTGGTGTTTTCCTGCCATTATTTATTACCTTTGATATCTGGAATGAGCCGCATGCGTTTATTGAGCAATAAGAGGATGTATTTAATGTGCCTTGTTTTTAACTGAGTAAGGACTGAAAGCATGAATCAATAAAACTGGTTAAAAACGCTCCTTTCGCTGGCAGTTTGTTGTGGCAGGTGCAGAAAGAACTCGGAGTCGCCCTGAAGAAGTTTCTTTGGGAAGGAGGAACGTGGGGATGGATGTGTTTGGTAAACAGAACCCAGGTTTTTCCACGCTTTCCCATCCTAGCTCAGAATTCAGTGCTCCGTAGTTTAACAGCGAAAGTGAGGAGTCGGTGCAGCCCTTGGCACTCCCGGGAGGTGACAGGGCGAGGAATCCTGCACTGCCCTCTCAGGCTGGAGTGGCAGCAGGCACCTGGATTCTGGGGGGGGGATGTGCCAGCCAGGAGCAGTCCCACACACTGATGAGTTTGATCCTGACTCAAATCAATACCAGTGAACGGGAGAGATTTCCTAATCCATTTGGATCGTGTTCCATGTCAGGTGAGCCCGGGTTGCCACGTGTTGATGAATGTTCCAACAGAACAGATCCATTTTCCCTGTCACGGAATCAGCAGCGCTGTTACCAGTGTGAGCACAATCTTTATAATCTCCAGATTATTTCATGGGTTTAATTTAAGCTTGTAACAGGGATATGGCACAGCTGCCACGGAGCTGTGCTGATGCAGGCGTTGTGTACAACCAGCTCCCTCCACGTGGGAATGAACCAGACTGGAGGGGAACTACAGAGATTATGGATTTTCCCCTAATCCATGGTGTGTAAGTGATAAGACAAGGAATGTTGCTGT